>NW_024098449.1:7500-18576 GCF_016545835.1 Crotalus tigris | reverse complement strand
AGAGTGTGTAGTTCGGGTTTTAGGTGTTGTTCGTCAGCTAAGCGTTTTGTTCTGGAGATGAGTGTCTTGGCTACAGAGTTGATCTGTGCTGGGTGGTGGTGTGAGAGAGCGTGCAGATAGCGATTTGTGTGTGTTTTCTTCTGGTAGATGGTGTGTCCTAGGGAGCCATTGGATTTCTTGTAGACTAAGACATCTAGGAAGGGAAGTTGGTTATTAGCTTCTGTTTCCATGGTGAACTGTATTTTGGGGTGTAGGCTGTTGAGGTGTGTGAGGAAGTTGTCCAGTTTTTCTTCCCATGTGGCCAGATTATGAAGATGTCGTCTACGTATCTGAGCCAGAGTTTGGGTTGTATTCAGATTTTTCTAGAGCTTGGGTTTCAAAGTGTTCCATGTAGAGGTTTGCAATGACAGGTGAGAGAGGTGATCCCATGGGTGCCCTTCCGTTTGTTTGTATTTTTGTCCGTTTTAGATGAAGTATGTTTGATAGGCAGTGTTGGTTCCAGATCTAAGATGTGTTTGGGGGGGTTATATTTGTTTGGGAGAGCTGTCAAGGCTTCTTTGATAGGCACTTGTGTGAAGAGGGATATGACATCGAAGCTCACTAGTAGGTCGCTGGGCTGTAAGTTTTGTTTCTTTATGATCTCTATAAACTGGAATGAGTTTTTTACGTGTGAGGTGATGGATTCTGCATAGGGCTGTAGTTGTTTGGCGAGAAATTTGGCTAGGTTTTGAAGAGGTGAGCCTATGGAGCTGACTATAGGTCTGAGTGGGGTTCCTTCTTTGTGTATCTTGGGGAGACCATAGAGTTTCAGGGCATCTGATGATTCGCTATGGGAATGATTCTTTGCTGGATCTCTTCGCTAATGGGAGAGGCTTTTATTTTGGATCTGGTGGTTTTTTCCAGGTAGGTG
Organism: Crotalus tigris; assembly: GCF_016545835.1. Taxonomy (NCBI): domain Eukaryota; kingdom Metazoa; phylum Chordata; class Lepidosauria; order Squamata; family Viperidae; genus Crotalus; species Crotalus tigris. Next base: position 17,666 of record NW_024098449.1, on the reverse strand, counting down.
GTGGGATCTGTATTTAGGGGTTTGGATGTGGAGTCTTGGAGTAGGTTGGTTAATTTGGTTTGGTAGTCAGATGTGTTCATAACCACCGTGGCGTTGCCCTTGTCTGCTGGTAGGATTATTATGCTGGTGTCTTCTTTCTGGTTACGTAGTGCTGTCTGTTCCTCTTTGGGTAAGTTGCTTTTGGGTGGCTTGCTGGTGCAGAGGATGTTGGTGATTTTGAGTCTGATTTTGTTAGCGTCATCGGGGTTGAGTTTGGTCAGGCTGGTTTCAACTTCACATATAATGGTTTCAGTGGGGATGTGTTTGGGAGCGACTGCAAAGTTGAATCCTTTGGAAAGGACATTGGTTTCGGCTTTGGTGAGGATCCTATCTGAGATGTTATGCACTGTTTGTTTCATGTGTGGCTGTGAGGGAGGAGGGTTTTGTTTCTGGCGTTCTTGTAGTCTTCGGAGTTTGTTGGTGTGTGTATCTGTCTTGAGGGGGGTCTGTGTTTCGGCTCTCCAGATGGCGAGTTGTTTGGATTTGTAAAAGAGGGATATGTGTCATATCCCTCTTCACCCAAGTGCCTATCAAAGAAGCCTTGACAGCTATCCAAAACAAATATAACCCCCACAAACACATCTTAGATCTGACCAACCACTGCCTATCCAACACATACTTCATCTATAATGGACAAAAATACAAACAAACAGAAGGAGCACCCATGGGATCAACCCTCTCACCTGTCATTGCCAACCTCTACATGGAACACTTTGAAACCCAAGCTCTAGAAAAATCTGATCACAAACCCAAACTCTGGCTCAGATACGTAGACGACACCTTCATAATAAGGCCACATGGGAAAGAAAAAATGGACAACTTCCTCACACACCTCAACAGCCTACACCCCAAAATACAGTTCACCATGGAAACAGAAGCTAACAACCAACTTCCCTTCCTGATGTCTTAGTCTACAAGAAATCCAATGGCTCCCCAGGACACACTATCTACCAGAAGAAAACAAACACAAACGCTATCTGCACCGCATATCTCCAACACCACCAGCACAGATCACTCTTAGCCAAGACACTCATCTCCAGAACAAAACGGCTTAGCTGACGACAACACCTAAAACCCGAACTACACACTCTCACCAATGTACTAACATCCAATGGATTCCATAGAAATAAGATTACAAACCTAATCCAAAAAGAAACCCCCACCAAAATCCAAGACAAAGAACAAGAAAACGGCAAAGCCCTCATCCCATACATAAAAGGCACCACAGACAGAATCAGTAAGATCCTTCATAAACACAACCTCAAAACAGCATTCTGCACAAACAGAAAAATATCCACCATCCTTAGAAACCCCAAAGATAAAATTGAATTAGAAAATCAAGGAGTATACGAAATCCCATGCACCACTTGTCCCACCACATACATGGACAAACCAACAGAAGAATAAGTGCACGCATTGAAGAACATAAGAACTCAGTCAAAAAAGAGGAACCAACATCTTCCCTGGTCCAACACCTTAAAGCCACAGGACATGAAATTGACTTTAAAAATACCAGAACCATTGCCAAAAGTGAACATTTTAATAACAGAATAATCAGAGAAGCCATCGAGATAGAAAAACGCCCACACAGCATGAACAAGCGAGATGATACCTCCCGCCTACCAGCCATTTGGAAACCTGCCCTTATTGACAAACGACTCCCTAACCCCAAAATCTTAAACCCCTCTGCAACTCAGACTAACCTGAGCACAACCAAACAGAACACTCCCCCAGCCAATCAGAGCACAGCCAAGCCCCTAACCATTCAGAACACACCTCCACCCAATCAGAACACAGCCAAGCTCCCATCCAATCAGTTCATACCCTCACTGGCAGTTAAAAGGAAGAAACAGCTAAAACCACACATTGCTGCTCAAAGCAAGAAGCTAAAAACACCAGCCTGAAGATGACGAATGTGACTTCGTCGAAACGTTGCCAAGACACTTCCAATTTTACGCGGGAGAAAACCCGAACAACCAAAGACCTATATACAAATACCCGCGAAAACCTCAGAAAACAAATATCGAACCTCTACGGGGAGGAAATCCACCATCTGACCAGGACCTATGAAAAACTTGAAGTCCAAAGAGCTTCCATTTTATGTGACCTCGCATTCCTACGTAACTGCCGAGATCAAAATCTAATCCCCACATGTTTCCAACTGAAATTCCACTCCAACTCTGCAGCCACCAAACGGATCCTGAAAAGAACAGAATTGGCCCTAATCAGAAATGAACTTCACACAAAAAGATTCCTCCTAGACCGAATTAACAAAGATCTCCTCACACTCCACCTCAAACTCAGCAACAAGATCCACCCCGCACTTTGGGACAAATCCAAACAACTCGCCGTCTGGAGAGCCGAAACACAGACCACCCTCAAGACAGATACACACACCAACAAACTCCGAAGACTACAAGAACGCCAGAAACAAACCCCTCCTCCCTCACAGCCACACATGAAACAAACAGTGCATAACATCTCAGATAGGATCCTCACCAAAGCCGAAACCAATGTCCTTTCCAAAGGATTCAACTTTGCAGTCGCTCCCAAACACATCCCCACTGAAACCATTATATGTGAAGTTGAAACCAGCCTGACCAAAATCAACCCCGATGACGCTAACAAAATCAGACTCAAAATCACCAACATCCTCTGCACCAGCAAGCCACCCAAAAGCAACTTACCCAAAGAGGAACAGACAGCACTACGTAACCTGAAAGAAGACACCAGCATAATAATCCTACCAGCAGACAAGGGCAACGCCACGGTGGTTATGAACACATCTGACTACCAAACCAAATTAACCAACCTACTCCAAGACTCCACATACAAACCCCTAAATACAGATCCCACCACCTACCTGGAAAAAACCACCAGAACCAAGATAAAAGCCTCCCCCATTAGCGAAGAGATCCAGCAAAGAATCATTCCCAGAGAGAAATCATCCAGATGCCCCAAACTCTATGGTCTCCCCAAGATACACAAAGAAGGAACCCCACTCAGACCTATAGTCAGCTCCATAGGCTCACCTCTACAAAACCTAGCCAAATTTCTCGCCAAACAACTACAGCCCTATGCAGAATCCATCACCTCACACGTAAAAAACTCATTCCAGTTTATAGAGATCATAAAGAAACAAAGCTTACAGCCCAGCGACCTACTAGTGAGCTTCGATGTCATATCCCTCTTCACCCAAGTGCCTATCAAAGAAGCCTTGACAGCTATTCAAAACAAATATAACCCCCCCAAACACATCTTAGATCTGACCAACCACTGCCTATCCAACACATACTTCATCTATAACGGACAAAAATACAAACAAACAGAAGGAGCACCCATGGGATCACCCCTCTCACCTGTCATTGCCAACCTCTACATGGAACACTTTGAAACCCAAGCTCTAGAAAAATCGGATCACAAACCCAAACTCTGGCTCAGATACGTAGACGACACCTTCATAATCTGGCCACATGGGAAAGAAAAACTGGACAACTTCCTCACACACCTCAACAGCCTACACCCCAAAATACAGTTCACCATGGAAACAGAAGCTAACAACCAACTTCCCTTCCTGGATGTCTTAGTCTACAAGAAATCCAATGGCTCCCTAGGACACACCATCTACCAGAAGAAAACACACACAAACCGCTATCTGCACGCTCTCTCACACCACCACCCAGCACAGATCAACTCTGTAGCCAAGACACTCATCTCCAGAACAAAACGCTTAGCTGACGAACAACACCTAAAACCCGAACTACACACTCTCACCAATGTACTAACATCCAATGGATTCCATAGAAATAAGATTACAAACCTAATCCAAAAAGAAACCCCCACTAAAATCCAAGACAAAGAACAAGAAAACGGCAAAGCCCTCCTCCCATACATAAAAGGCACCACAGACAGAATCAGTAAGATCCTCCATAAACACAACATCAAAACAGCATTCTGCACAAACAGAAAAATATCCACCATCCTTAGAAACCCCAAAGATAAAATTGAATTAGAAAATCAAGGAGTATACGAAATCCCATGCACCACTTGTCCCACCACATACATCGGACAAACCAACAGAAGAATAAGTGCACGCATTGAAGAACATAAGAACTCAGTCAAAAAAGAGGAACCAACATCTTCCCTGGTCCAACACCTTAAAGCCACAGGACACGAAATTGACTTTAAAAATACCAGAACCATTGCCAAAAGTGAACATTTTAATAACAGAATAATCAGAGAAGCCATCGAGATAGAAAAACGCCCACACAGCATGAACAAGCGAGATGATACCTCCCGCCTACCAGCCATTTGGAAACCTGCCCTTATTGACAAACGACTCCCTAACCCCAAAATCTTAAACCCCTCTGCAACTCAGACTAACCTGAGCACAACCAAACAGAACACTCCCCCAGTCAATCAGAGCACAGCCAAGCCCCTAACCATTCAGAACACACCTCCACCCAATCAGAACACAGCCAAGCTCCCATCCAATCAGTTCATACCCTCACTGGCAGTTAAAAGGAAGAAACAGCTAAAACCACACATTGCTGCTCAAAGCAAGAAGCTAAAAACACCAGCCTGAAGATGACGAATGTGACTTCGTCGAAACGTTGCCAAGACACTTCCAATTTTACGCGGGAGAAAACCCGAACAACCAAAGACCTATATATATATATATATATATATATATATATATATATATATATATATATATAATATATATATTTACAGTGCCCCCAACAATCTGGGTCCTCATTTTACCTACCCCGGAAGGATGGAAGGCTGAGTCAACCTTGAGCCGGTGAGATTTGAACCACTGACCTGCTGAACACAGTCAGCTAAAGTGGCCTGCAGTACTGCACCCTAACTGCTGCGCCACCTCGGCTCTTGTGCAGGGAGTCCTCCAACCACAGCCATTCCTTTAGTGACCATTCAAACTGACAACGTCGCTGAACAGAGTGACTTGTGGCCGTTTTTTCACACTCCCATGACGGTCGTGGCATCTCCGCAGTCACGGGATCAAAATTCAGACGCCGGATTCGTATTTATGACCGTCACAGCACCCTGGAGTCACTATGATCCCCTTTTGCGGCCTTCTCACAAGCCAAGACAATGGGGATGCCAGAGTCGCTTCAGGACCGCGTCGCTAACTTAACCACCGCGGAGATTCATTTAATGACCATCGTAAAATGGGGCGAAACTCACTCACAAATGTCCGTCAGCAACATGGCGGTCATCAGTCCAGGACAGTGTTTCCCAAACTTGACCATTTTAAGGCATGTGGACTTCAACTCCCAGAATTCCACAGCCAGCGTTGCTGGCTGTGGAATTCTGGGAGTTGAAGTCCTCATGCCTTAAAATGGTCAAGTTTGGGAAACACTGGTCCAGGACACCCTGTGTTTCCATTTCTATAAGACTCATTTTCCATTTCCAGGGGGAAAAAACACTAAAGGAGCTGTTTCTCCTGCATGTGGGGCTTTCTTATGCCTCGTTCTTTCTGTCTATCCGTCAGACTTCCGCAATATCCCTGTAGGGCAGCCACAACTTTATGGGGCCAGAGCCAAAACCTGGGGTGATGGTATAGGCCACCTTGTTTTTAAAACTCTCAACAGAACTCTTATTATTACTCATGATTTATTCATAAAACAGACTTAGACAGCCACCCGTTTACCGGAAGGAACGGCTGAGTGGGATCGGAAAAGAGTGCATTTCAAAACACAATTTAAAAGCCGACAACACCATTGCTTACCTCTTCCAACTGCTCCATCAGACTCTATGCCTTCCAGAAAACAGAATAGAATAGAATAGAATAGAAAAGAAAAGAATGCAGAATAGAATATAGAATAGAATAGAATAGAAAAGAAAAGAAAAGAAAAGAAAAGAATGCAGAATAGAATATAGAATAGAATAGAATAGAATAGAATAGAATAGAATAGAATAAGAAATGGAATGGAATGGAATGGAATAGAATAGAAATTAAATGAATAGAATAGAAATTAAATAAATAGAATAGAAATTAAATGAATAGAATAGAATAGAAATTAAATAAATAGAATAGAAATTAAATGAATAGAATAGAATAGAAATTAAATAAATAGAATAGAAATTAAATGAATAGAATAGAATAGAATAGAAATTAAATGAATAGAATAGAAATTAAATGAATAGAATAGAATAGAAATTAAATGAATAGAATAGAAATTAAATGAACAGAATAGAATAGAATAGAATAGAACAGAACAGAACAGAATAGAATAGAATAGAATAGGAAGGGACCTTGGAGGTCTTCTAGTCCAGCCCCCTGCTCAGGCAGGAAACCCTGTACCAGTGGTGGCGAATCTATGGCACGGGTGCCAGAGGCGGCACTCAGAGCCCTCTCTGTGGGCACGCGTGCTGTTGCCCCAGCAGAGTTTGCCAGAATAGGGAGCACGTGGCGTTTGGAAGCAACAGGGCAGGTGAGCGAGCAAGCAGTGTTGCCATCCCGGGATGCCCCGGTGATGGCGAGTGACTGGCCCCGGACACGCGCACGCAGTCTGCCGTGACCACTGCAGCTACGCCCCCACAATGCTCCCCCTGAGGGCATCACAGTGCTGATGCAACCTGGCACTTTGCAATAAGTAAGTGGGTTTTGGGTTGCAGTTTGGGCACTCGGTCTCTAAAAGGTTTGCCATCACTGCCCTAGACCATTTCAGACAATGGCTGTCCAGTCTCTTTTTAAAGACTTCCAGTGTTGGAGCATTCACCGCTTCTGGTGGCAGGTGGTTCCACCGGTTAATTGTCCTCACTGTCAGGAAGTTTCTCCTTAGTTCTAGGTTGCTTCTCTCCTTGATTAGCTTCCATCTGTTGCTTCTTGTCCTGCCTTCAGGCGCTTTGGAGAAGAGCTTGACTCCCTCTTCTTTGGGGCAGCCCCTGAGATACTGGAACGCTGCTATCATGTCCTTCTCTTCGTTAAACTGGACACACCCAATTCCAACAGGCGTTCCTTGTATGTTTTGGCCTCCAGTCTCCTGATCATGTTTGTTGCTCTTCTCTGAGGGAGAATATATCACTAATAGACTCTGGGTAGTTTACAAAACTTAAATACCTAATTAAAACCATTCGAAAGGTAAACAAGCAGGGAGAACAATTAACCAGTGGAACAACCTGCCTCCAGAAGCAGTAAATGCTCCAACACTCCAAGTTTTTAAGAAGAGACTGGACAGCCATTTGTCCGAAATGGTGTAGGGTTTCCCGCCTGAGCAGGGGGTTGGACTAGATGACCTCCAAGGTCCCTTCCAACTCTACTACTACTAAAAAAAAAAGCATAAAAGGGAACATGACAGCACGGACTAAAAACAATGATAATGATAAAAACGTAAGATTCCCATATCTCCCCCCCCCCGCAGGACAGCCTCCCCCCCCCGTGAGACCCCGAAGAAAAATGGGGGCTCAGCCGGGGACAGCGACGCCCCCCCCCTCCAGCTCGTGGCCGCTTCTGCTCTGGAGGCTTGGACGGAGGCAAGACGGGGGTCTCTCCCACCGCCCCCCCCTCCGAAGAAAAACAACGAGGGTTCACTCTAGCCGCCCTCCCCATCATCCCCAGCCAGCCCTCCAGGAGGAGGCGATGGGAGGGGGAGTTCCATACGGGAAAAGGGGGTCTCGCCCTCCCGTCGCTCCGGTTGGCATCGCCGCCGCGCCCGCTGAAAAACACCCCGGGGGTCCCGAAGCGAGAAGCCCCGGGGTCCTTCGCCTCCTCTCCCACCCCCCCCCCGCCGACTTGGCCCCAAGATGCACCCCAACTTCTCCCGGGAAAACGGGGTCCGGCCACTCCGGCGCTGGCGCGATAGCGGAGGAGCGGAATACGGGCCCCGGGGCCCGGACTGATGCCCTCCAGGGCCCCCAACGCCTTCCCGGACCCTCCATACCAACGCCAGACCTGCCGCCGCCGCCGCGTGTTCGGCCTGCTCTTTCCGCCGGCTCCGATTGCTGGAAGGGGATGGAGCTCATTTGGGTCGGGCCAGGGTGGAGCCTGCCTCTGAGCATGGGCAGAGCGCTCGGAGGGGGGTCTTCCGGGCCAGGGGGCTCGTTGTGCCACTTCGGGCTGGGCCACCCGCCGCCTCTGAGAGCCTGCAGAAGGCGAAACGAAAGAAGCCGCTTTGCCACGCCTGGAGAAGGTCCCAGTTTGAATCCCGCTCCCGCTTTTGGGGTTCCACGAACTGTAAATGAGACGTTGAGACTCTGGAAAGAGGGCAGAGAAGAACAATAAAAGATGATTAGGCGGCTGGAGGCTGAAACAGATGAAGCACGGTGGCTGGAACTGGGTAGGTCTGGTTTCATGAAGGGGATAGCCAGCGTCCAGTTCTTGAGGGGCTGCCCCAAAGAAGTGTGTGTGGGGGGAGGGGGGGGGTCAACCTATTCTCCCAAGCACCAGAAGGCAAGACAAGAAAGACCAAAGAGAGAAGCAACCTGAAATCAAGGAGAAACTTCCTAACAGTGAGGACAATTAGCCAGTGGAACAGCTGGCCACCAGAAGTGGTGGCTGCTCCATCACTGGAGGTTTATTTATTTATTTATGAGACTTATATACCGCTTTAAGTGCAAGCACTCTCTAAGCGGTGTACACCAGTAAGCAATGTATATATATATTTACATTGCCCCCAACAATCTGGGTCCTCATTTGACCTACCCCGGAAGGATGGAAGGCTGAGTCAACCTTGAGCCGGTGAGATTTGAACCGCTGACCTGCTGGACACAGTCAGCTAAAGTGGCCTGCAGTACTGCACTCTAACTGCTGCGCCACCTCGGCTCTTTTTAAAGGTTTTTAAGAAGAGATTGGACACCCACTTGTCTGAAATGATATAGGTCAGAGGTAGGCAACCTTGGCTCTTTTATGACTCGTGGACTTCAGCTCCCAGAATTCCTGAGCCAGCATAGCTGGGAGTTGAAATCCACGAGTCATAAAAGTGCCAAGGTTGCCTACCCCTGGTATAGGATCTCCTGCCTGAGCAGAGGGCTGGACTAGAAGACCTCCAAGGCCCCTTCCAGCTTCTATTCTATTCTATTCTATTCTATTCTATTCTATTCCATTCCATTCCATTCCATTCCATTCCATTCCATTCTATTCTATTCTATTCTATTCTATTCTATTCTATTCCATTCTATTCTATTTCAGTATCTATTCTATTCTATTCTATTCTATTCTATTCTATTCTATTCTATTCTATTCTATTCTATTCTATTCTTCTTCATTCTATATTCTATTCTATTCTATTCCATTCCATTCCACATTTTCTATTCTATTCTATTCTATTCTATTCTATTCTATTCTATTCTATTCTATTCTATTCTATTCTATTCTGTTCCTTATTCTATTCTATTCTATTCTATTCCTTATTCTATTCTAGTCTAGTCTAGTCTAGTCTAGTCTAGTCTAGTCCATTCCATTCATTCCAATTTCTATTCTATTCTATTCTATTCTATTCTATTCTACTCTACTCTACTCTATTCTATCTCAATTCCATTTCATTAATAAAGATGATTAGGGGTCTGGAGGCTATAACCCATGAAAAACAGTTGCAGTAATTGGGTATGTCTACTCTAAAGAAGAGTAGGGGAGAGTTGATAGCAGTCTTCCATTATTTGAGGGGCTCCTTCAAAAGGGGGGGGGGGTCAAACTGATTTCCAAAGCACCAAAAGGTAAGACGGAGAAGCAATTATTATTCTGAGGGAGAATATATTGCTAATAGACTCTGGGTAGTTTACAAAACTTAAATACATAATTAAAACCGTTCAAAAGGTAAACAAGCATAAAATGGAACATGACAGCACGGACTAAAAACAATGATGATGATAAAAACATAAAGATTCCCACCAATACATAATATATTAACCCCAGGCCTGTGAGAGAAGCTAGGTCAGTGATGGCGAACCTTTTAGAGACCGAGTGCCCAAACTGCAACCCAAAATCCACTTATGTTATCGTTGGGTGCCGGGTGGGTGTGGCCCATTGGGTGGGTGTGGCCCATTGGGTGGGCATGGCTGCGGTGGTAACAGCAGACTGGGTGGGACTAAAAAGTTCAATCAATCCATTCCAACTTTGCAAGACCTTTTTTTTTCCGCGAGAAATTGAAATTGACTGATTGATT
>NW_024098449.1:0-5000 GCF_016545835.1 Crotalus tigris | reverse complement strand
AAGAGGAAGAAGAAGAAGAAGAAGAAGAAGAAGAAGAAGAAGAAGAAGAAGAAGAAGAAGAAGAAGAAGAAGAAGAAGAAGAAGAAGAAGAAGAAGAAGAAGAAGAAGAAGAAGAAGAAGAAGGGGAAGATGGAGGGGAAGATGGAGAAGGAGAAAATGGAGGAGAAGGAGAAGATGGAAAAGGACGAGGAGAAGAAGATGGAGGAGAAGACGCAGGGGAAGATGGAGAAGGAGAAAATGGAGAAGGAGAAGGAGAAGATGGAGAAGGAGACGGAAGAGAAGATGGAGAAGAAGAGGAAAGAGAAAATGGAGAAGGAGGAGGAGAGGGAGACGAGGGAGTTAGAAAAAGAGAAGATGGGGAAGGAGAAAGAGATGCAAACTTTGCAATATGAATGTAAAAATCTAAGTGATTTTTTTTGAGAATCTGAGCATCCTCTGGTCTCCACCGACTATTTCTATTGCAGAAGACGAGGAAGGTCTAAACTTTGAGCAACCAAATGGCATAAAATTCTTTCCAACCCTCTCCAAGATGCCGGGCCTGGAGCAACCGGCGTTTTAAATATCCCACCATGCCCCGGAGCGATCCCAAACCAGAGAATTGTGAGGAATTTAAGCAGAAGAGAAGATGCAGCGGATTAATAATGAGGGAGCTACCGGTGGGTTTTTAAAGGCGCTCCCTGCTCCAGCCACTAGAGGGTAGGCCACGCTCTCAAATGAACCAGCTGGACCTCTACCACTCGGAATAGGCATAAGAGCTGGAAGGGACCTGGGAGGTCATCTAGTCCAGCCCCCTGCTCAAGCAGGACCCCCCCCATCTCATTTCAGACAAGTGGCTGTCTGAAATGATACAGGGACTCCTGCCTTTCCAAGTTCTTCTGCCATCAACCGTCAAAAAAAAAGATCGCAAAATACGCTGCAGAGACTGGCGCTTGGTGGGGCAGCCATGAAGGCCTTGAAAAAAGGGATCCAGATCCTGTCGCTGTCTAGAGCAGGGCTTTTCAACCTTTTCACCCATTGTACCAATTTTAGGATACGGCAACATCCGAGGACCACCAGTCGCCTAGCAAGGGGTCAAAAACTTGACGATCAAAAAAAAAAAAAAAAGAAAAAAGAAAAAAGTGATGAAGTACAAGTAGTCCTCAACTTACAACAGTTCGCTTAGTGACTGTTCAAAGTTACAATGGCACTGAAACAAGTGCCCCCCCCAAGCCACAGCTGAGCAAGACGCCTGCCTGCCCACCCGTCCATGCTCTTCCTCCTGTCCGAGGTTTCCATTGTGAGCATTTCTGTTGGGGATTGGCAGCAGGGGTGGGGTGGGGGGTGTTTGGTTTTTATCCCCCCCCCATCTGCTGGGTGGTTGCAGCAGGTTTTGGTCACTCCGCATGACCCGGGGACACTGTGACTGTCATAAATATGAATCGGTTGCCAAGCCTCTGAATGTAAATCACAAGACCCTAGAGAGGCTGCAACATTCCAGCTGATCGGCGCTTCTTCTGGGCTCAGCAGAAGCCCCAGGATCAGTGCTGCTGTCCAGCTGATTGGTGCTTCTTCTGGGCTCAGCAGAAGCCCCAGGATCAGTGCTGAGCTCCAGCTGATCGGCGCTTCTTCTGGGCTCAGCAGAAGCACCAGGATCAGTGCTGCTTTCCAGCCGATTGGTGCCTCTTCAGGGCTCAGCAGAAGCACCAGGATCAGCGCCGAGCTCCAGCTGGAGCCCGGCGCTGATCCTGGCGCTTCCGCTGAGCCCTGACAGCCCTGCAGCTCCAGCCGTCTCTCGCTCAGGCTTGTGCGGTGCTGCCCCCGGTTCAGCTCATTCCCCTCCCCTGCTACCCCTTTTCTAGGATGGTCGCGTACCACCTGCCAGGGGCCAATGGACCACAGGTGTTACCCGTACCACTGGTTGAAAAGCCCTGGTCTAGAAAGACTGGAACTGTGTGCCAGCGGTGGTATTCCATGTGGCTCTTTATGAAAGAGCAAGTTGGACTTTGAAGCAGGAGGGGAGAAAGAGGATGGTTGCCTTTGAACATTAATCCTCCTCCTTCTTCCCCCGTCTTCTCCTTCTCCATCTCCCCTTCTGTTGGAGAAGATCTTGAGAAGACCATGCACAGCCAAGAAAACAATCTGATGGATCCCTGAGCAAATCAAGCCAGAGTCACTCAAAGCAACAATGACCAGGCTCGGTTTATCGACTTTGCACACATGATGAAAAGACCCAGGTAAGAATCGGAGTAGAGCTGGAAGGGACCTTGGAGGTCTTCTAGTCCAGCCCCCTACTCAAGCAGGAGACCCTATCCCATTTCAGACAAGTGGTTGTCCAGTCTCTTCTTAAAAACTTCCAGTGTTGGAGCATTCACTGCTTCTGGAGGCAAGGAGTTCCACTGGTTAATTGTTCTCAGTGTCAGGAAGTTTCTCCTTAGTTCCAGGTTGCTTCTCTCCTTGATGAGTTTCCACCCCTTGTTTCTTGTCCTGCCTTCAGGTGCTTTGGAGAATAGTGGACCCCCCTCTTCTTTTGGCAGCCCCTCAAATATTGGAATACTGCTATTATAACCCCCCCCCCAGTCATTATTTTCTCTAGAGTGGCCAAACCCAAATCCTGCAACGGTTCTTCATATGTTTTAGTCTCTAGGCCCTTAATCATCTTCTCTGAACTTTTTCCAAAGTCTACTGAGAACTCCTCATGCTGAGAAAATAGAAGAAGAGGAAGCAGGGTAGAATAGAATAGAATAGAATAGAATAGAATAGAATAGAATAGAATAGAATAGAATACAATACAATACAATACAATACAATACAATACAATACAATACAATACAATACAATACAATACAATAGAAATACAGACTAGACTAGACTAGACTAGAGCAGAGCAGAGCAGAGCAGAACACAACAGAATAGAATAGAATAGAATAGAATAGAATAGAATAGAATAGAATAGAATAGAATAGAATAGAATAGAATAGAATAGAATAGATGAAGAATGGAATGGAGTAGAGTAGAGTAGAGTAGAATAGAATAGAGAAAGAGAATAGAATAAAATGGAATAGAATAGAATAGAATAGAAATAGGAATAGACTAGACTAGACTAGACTAGAATAGAATAGAATAGATGAAGAATGGAATGGAATAGAATAGAATAGGAATAGGAATAGAATAGAGAAAGAGAGAAGAGAGAAGAGAATAGAGTAGAGTAGAGTAGAGTAGAGTAGAGTAGAGTAGAGTAGAGTAGAGCAGAGTAGAGCTGGAAGGGACCTTGGAGGTCTTCTAGTCCAGCCCCCTGCTCAAGCAGGAGAACCTATACCATTTCTTATAAGTGACTGTCTAGTCTCATCTTAAAAACCTCTAGGGCAGCGGTTCTCAACGTTTGTGTGACGGCAACCCCCGTCACACAAACGTTATGTGCATGCGCGGTGCGGCGCGCATGGGGGCGGCCCCCCTGTGCGCGGTGCGCATGCACGGCGGCACCCCCCCGCGCGCGGCACGCATGGGGGCGGGGCCCCCGCATGCGGCGCGCATGACTGGCTCAAGGTGGACTCAGCCTTCCAAGGTCGGTAAAATGAGGATCCAGTTCAGAGTGGGCTGTAAAGCACTGCAAAGTGGTATATATGTGCTATTCATGTGTGTGCACATGGCGATGGGTGTATTTTATTATCAAGTGCCCAGAGAGCTTCGACAATTGCCTGATTGAAGTTTTTAAATCCATGAATAAAATCGATCGCGTAAATTATCGCCCACCCCATATCCCCAAACAGAGTTCGCTTTTCCAATGTCTGATCCTCATCATCCCAACTTTTTCTCCCTGAAAAATAGAAAAGGTGGAATCCCTGCAGCGGAGACTTCGGTTTCGCCTTCTTCTGAAAGAAGACCTTGATTGGAAGAGGGGGACAACTGTCAAAATGCCCGCGGGAGCGGCGGGGGAACCAACTCACCGGCAGTCCTCAACGTATGACCAGAATTTGGACCAGACTCTCCACTGCAAAGTAAAGCGGGATGCTAAGTGAGTCTGATTATTTGACAACCTTTTTTTTGCCTGTGGTTGTTAAGTGAATCTCACGGTCCAACTTCCGCACTGACATTGTGTTGGCTGCCGCCTCAGGCCAGCTTGTGGTTTGCTGTGCTTTGCGGTGACAGTCTGCCCTGAGCGGTGGGGAGTGCTTGGGAAACCAAAAGTAGCTGCGGTGCTGACTTGAGAAGCTGCTTCAAGGTCGCCCAGGTGGAAGAAGGAGCGAGCGGCATGACAGAGCACGCTTGAACTGACTGTTAGGGCAGAGGTCACCAAGCTTCCTCGTTTGGCGGACTGGAATGGCAAGCATTTTACATGCATGCGTGCGGGCACATGGAGCTGCGAGCACACGAGTAGCGCAAACGGGGCGGGGCTAGGACTTGCGTGAAATTCGCTAGCCCTGCCCCATTCTAACGTGGCAGAGTGCCCCATTTCTGCACCCTGCGGTACAGCGGCGTCCTGTTTTTGCGCCCTGAGGTACGGTGGCAGCCTATTTTCGTGCCCTGAGGCATGGTGGTGGGCTATTTTTGCGCCGCACAGCGTGGCATACTGTTTTTGCACCTTGCGGCCGGGGCGTATGTCCGCACACACATCTGCGCACCCTGGCCAACCTGTCCCGTGGCCTGGTGGCCAGTAGGCCATGGGCCACTACCGGGCTGTGGCCCATAGGTTGGAGACCCTGGCATTAGGGAAACCACTTGCAAGATTTTAATTGGTTGCCTTGGGGTGGGAAATGAAAGGCAGTTAAGGAGGGGAAAGGAGGCGAAAGTACAACGTAGGGATAATAATAATAATAATTATAATTGTTATAACATCCACATCTGCCTATCCCAGGTCCTGGGTAAGGACTCGATAGGTAGACAAAATGCCAAATCCAGTCTGAACATCTGGCTGACTGTGCGATGATCCATAATAATAATAATAATAATAATGATGATGATGATAACAAAATACAAAGACCTACAAATAGAAATAGAAAGACTGTGGCAAAAGCAAGCAAGGG
>NW_024098448.1:0-43052 GCF_016545835.1 Crotalus tigris | reverse complement strand
AAATTCCACTTGGGTTTAGATTTAGGTCACTGTCAACTCATACAGCAAAATGGACACAACCAACAAATTTGGAGTGCTTGGGTATTGTTAGGAGGGCACTGACTTTTCTAGCCTGCCCTATCTATGATTCCTGGTAAAATACATGGGAAAATCCTATTAGAGGAAAATTCCACTAAGGGTTAGGGTTAGGAAACCATGAACTCATAGAGCAAAATGGACACCACCAACACATTCGGCGTGCTTGGGTATGCTTAGGAGCACACTGACATTTCTAGCTTGCCCTATCTATATGTCCTGGTAAAATGTATGGGAAAATCCCATTGGAGGAAAATTCGGCTTAGGGTTAGGTATAGGTTACCAGGGATTGATAGAGCCAAATGGACACCACTAATAAATTTGGAGTGCTTCGGTATGGTTAGGAGGGCACTGACTTTTCTAGCCTGCCCTATCTATGTTTCCTGGTAAAACACATGGGAAAATCAGATTGGAGAAAAATTCCACTTAGAGCTAGGTTTCGGACACCATGAACTCATAGAGCAAAATGGACACCACTAACAAATTTGGAGTGCTTGGGTATGGTTAGGAGGGCACTGACTTTTCTAGCCTTCCCTATCTATGTTTCCTGGTAAAATACATGGGAAAATCCGATTGGAGGAAAATTCCACTAAGGGTTAGGGTTAGGTCACCATGAACTCATAGAGCAAAATGGACATCACCAACAAATTTGGACTGCTTGGGTATGCTTAGGAGGGCACGGAATTATTTTCCCTGCCCTATCTATGTTTCCTGGTAAAATACATGAGAAAATCCCATTGGAGGACAATTCCACTTAGGGTTAGGGTTAGGTCACCATGAACTCATAGAGCAAAATGGACACCACCAACAAATTTGGAGTGCTTGGGTATGGTTAGGAGGGCACTGACTTTTCTAGCCTGCCCTATCAATGTTTCCTGTTGAAATACATGGGGAAATCCAATTGGAGGAAAATTCCAGTTAGGTTTAGGGTAAGGACACCATGGACCCATAGAGCAAAATGGACACCCGCAACAAATTCGTAGTGCTTGGGTATGCTGAGGATGGCACTCAATTTTCTAGCCTTCCCTATATATGTTTCCTGGTAAAACACATGGGAAAATCCCATTGGAGGAAAATTCCACTTAGGTTTAGGTTTAGGAAACCATGAACTAATAGAGCAAAATGAACATCAGCAACAAATTCGGAGTGCTTGGGTATGCTTAGGAGGGCACGGAATTTTTTACCCTGCCCTATCTATTTTTCCTGGTAAAATACATGGGAAAATCCCATTGGAGGAAAATTCCACTTGTGTTTAGGTTTAGGTCACCGTCAACTCACACAGCAAAATGGACACCACCAACAAATTTGGAGTGCTTGGGTATTGTTAGGAGGGCACTGACTTTTCTAGCCTGCCCTATCTATGTTTCCTATTAAAATACATGAGAAAATCCCAATGGAGGAAAATTCCACTTAGGGTTAGGGTTAGGAAACCATGAACTCATAGAGCAAAATGGACACAACCAAGAAATTCGGAGTCCTTGGGTATGCTTAGGAGGGCACGGATTTCTCTACCCTGCCCTATCTATATTTCCTGGTAAAATACAAGGGAAAATCCCATTGGAGGAAAATTCCACTGAGGGTTAGGTTTAGGTCACCATGAACGCATAGAGGAAAATGGACACCACCAACAAATTTGGAGTGCTTGGGTATGGTTAGGAGGGCACTGACTTTTCTAGCCTTCCCTATCTATGTTTCCTGATAAAATAGATGGGAAAATCCCATTGGAGGAAAATTCCACTTAGGGTTAGGGTTAGGTCACCATGAAATCATAGAGCAAAATGAACACCACCAACAAATTTTGAGTCCTTGGGTATGGTTAGGAGGGCACTGACTTTTCTAGCCTGCCCTATGTTTCCTGGTAAAATACATGGGAAAATCCTATTGGAGGAAAATTCCACTAAGGGTTAGGGTTAGGAAACCATGAACTCATAGAGCAAAATGGACACCACCAACACATTTGGAGTGCTTGGGTATGCTTAGGAGCACACTGACTTTTCTAGCCTGCCCTATCTATGTTTCCTGGTAAAACACATGGGAAAATCCCATTGGAAGAAAATTCCACTTAGGGTTAGGGTTAGGTCACCATGAACTCATAGAGCAAAATGGACATCACCAACAAATTTGGAGTGCTTGGGTATGCT
The DNA here is from genome assembly GCF_016545835.1 of Crotalus tigris. Lineage (NCBI taxonomy): Eukaryota > Metazoa > Chordata > Lepidosauria > Squamata > Viperidae > Crotalus > Crotalus tigris. Next base: position 40,836 of record NW_024098448.1, on the reverse strand, counting down.
TAGGAGGGCACGGACTTATTTTCCCTGCCCTATCTATGTTTCCTTGTAAAATACATGAGAAAATCCCATTGGAGGAAAATTCCACTTAGGGTTAGGGTTAGGCCACCATGAACTCATAGAGCAAAGTGGACACCACCAACAAATTTGGAGTGCTTGGGTATGGTTAGGAGGGCACTGACTTTTCTAGCCTGCCCTATCTATGTTTCCTGTTGAAATACATGGGGAAATCCCATTGGAGGAAAATTCCAGTTAGGTTTAGGGTAAGGACACCATGGACCCATAGAGCAAAATGGACATCGCCAAGAAATTCGTAGTGCTTGGGTATGCTTAGGAGCACACTGACATTTCTAGCCTGCCCTATCTATATTTCCTGGTAAAATGTATGGGAAAATCCCATTGGAGGAAAATTCCAGTTAGGGTTAGGTATAGGTTAACATGGATTGATAGAGCCAAATGGACACCACCAATAAATTTGGAGTGCTTCAGTATGGTTAGGAGGGCACTGACTTTTCTAGCCTGCCCTATCTATGTTTCCTGGTAAAACACATGGGAAAATCAGATTGGAGAAAAATTCCACTTAGAGCTAGGGTTCGGACACCATGAACTCATAGAGCAAAATGGACACCCCCAACAAATTTGGAGTGCTTGGGTATGGTTAGGAGGGCACTGACTTTTCTAGCCTGCCCTATCAATGTTTCCTGTTGAAATACATGGGAAAATCCCATTGGAGGAAAATTCCACTTATGGCTAGGGTTAGGAGAACATGAACTCATAGAGCAAAATGGACATCGCCAACAAATTCGTAGTGCTTGGGTATGCTGAGGATGGCACTCAATTTTCTAGCCTTCCCTATATATGTTTCCTCGTAAAACACATGGGAAAATCCCATTGGAGGAAAATTCCACTTGGGTTTAGATTTAGGTCACCGTCAACTCATACAGCAAAATGGACACCACCAACAAATTTGGAGTGCTTGGGTATTGTTAGGAGGGCACTGACTTTTCTAGCCTTCCCTATCTATGTTTCCTGGTAAAATACATGGGAAAATCCCATTGGAGGAAAATTCCACTTGGGTTTAGGTTTAGGTCACCGTCAACTCATACAGCAAAATGGACACCACCCACAAATTTGGAGTGCTTGGGTATTGTTAGTAGGGCACTGACTTTTCTAACCTGCCCTATCTATGTTTCCTATTAAAATACATGAGAAAATCCCATTGGAGGAAAATTCCACGTAGGGTTAGGGTTAGGAAACCATGAACTCATAGAGCAAAATGGACACAACCAAGAAATTCGGAGTCCTTGGTTATGCTTAGGAGGGCACGGACTTTTCTACCCTGCCCTATCTATGTTTCCTGGTAAAATACATGGGAAAATCCCATTGGAGGAAAATTCCACTTACGGTTAGGGTTAGGTCATCATGAAATCATAGAGCAAAATGAACACCACCAACAAATTTTGAGTGCTTGTGTATGCTTAGGAGAGCACTTAGTTTTCTACCCTGCCCTATCTATGTTTCCTGTTAAACTACATGGGAAAATCCCATTGGAGGAAAATTATACTTAGGGTTTGGGTTAGGATACCATGAACTCATAGAGCAAAACGGACACTAGCAACACATTTGGAATTCTTGGGTATGGTTAGGAGGGCACTTACTTTTCTTGCCTCCCCTATCTATGTTTCCTGGTAAAATAAATGGAAAATCCCATTGGAGGAAAATTCCACTTACGGTTAAGTTTAGGTCACGGTGAACTCAAAGAGCCAAATGGACACCACCAACAAATTTGGAGTCCTTGGGTATGGTTAGGAGGACACTTACTTTTCTTCCCCGCCCTATCTATGTTTTCTGGTAAAATACATGGAAAATACCATTGGAGGAAAATTCCACTCATGGTTAGGGTTAGGAAACCATAAACTCATAGAGAAAATTGGACATCTCCAATAAATTCCTAGTGCTTGGTTATGCTTAGGAGGGCACTGAGTTTTCTACCCTGCCCTATCTATGTTTCCTCGTAAAATACATGGGAAAATCCTATTGGAGGAAAATTCCCTTAGGGTTAGGGTTAGGTCACCATGAACTCATAGAGCCAAATGGACACCACCAACAAATTTGGAGTGCTTGGGTATGCTTCGGAGAGCACTGACTTTTCTACACTGCCCTATCTATGTTTCCTGGTAAAATACATGGGAAAGTCCCATTGGAGGAAAATTCAGCTAAGGGTTAGGGTTAGGTCACCATGAACTCATAGAGCCAAATGGACACCACCAACAAATTTGGAGTGCTTGGGTATGCTTCGGAGAGCACTGACTTTTCTACACTGCCCTATCTATGTTTCCTAGTAAAATACATGGGAAAGTCCCATTGGTGGAAAATTGCACTTAGGGTTAGGGTTAGGTCACCATGAACTCATAGAGCCAAATGGACACCACCACCAAATTTGGAGTTCTTGAGTATGGTTAGGAGGACACTTACTTTTCTTCCCCGCCCTATCTATGTTTTCTGGTAAAATACATGGAAAATACCATTGGAGGAAAATTCCACTCATGGTTAGGGTTAGGAAACCATAAACTCATAGAGAAAATTGGACATCTCCAATAAATTCCTAGTGCTTGGTTATGCTTAGGAGGGCACTGGGTTTTCTACCCTGCCCTATCTATGTTTCCTCGTAAAATACATGGGAAAATCCTATTGGAGGAAAATTCCCTTAGGGTTAGGGTTAGGTCACCATGAACTCATAGAGCCAAATGGACACCACCAACAAATTTGGAGTGCTTGGGTATGCTTCGGAGAGCACTGACTTTTCTACACTGCCCTATCTATGTTTCCTGGTAAAATACATGGGAAAGTCCCATTGGAGGAAAATTCAGCTAAGGGTTAGGGTTAGGTCACCATGAACTCATAGAGCCAAATGGACACCACCAACAAATTTGGAGTGCTTGAGTATGCTTAGGAGAGCACTGACTTTTCTAGCCTGCCCTATCTATGTTTCCTAGTAAAATACATGGGAAAGTCCCATTGGTGGAAAATTGCACTTAGGGTTAGGGTTAGGTCACCATGAACTCATAGAGCCAAATGGACACCACCACCAAATTTGGAGTTCTTGAGTATGGTTAGGAGGGCACTTACTTTTCTTCCCTGCCCTATCTATGTTTCCTGGTAAAATACATGGGAAATTCTATTGGAGGAAAATTCCACTTACGGTTAAGTTTAGGGCACCGTGAACTCAAAGAGCCAAATGGACGCCACCAATAAATTTGGAGTCCGTGGGTATGGTTAGGAGGACACTTACTTTTCTTCCCTGCCCTATCAATGTTTTCTGGTAAAATACATGGAAAATACCATTGGAGGAAAATTCCACTCATGGTTAGGGTTAGGAAACCATAAACTCATAGAGCAAATTGGACATCGCCAATAAATTCCTAGTGCTTGGTTATGCTTAGGAGGGCACTGAGTTTTCTACCCTGCCCTATCTATGTTTCCTCGTAAAATACATGGGAAAATCCTATTGGAGGAAAATTCCCTTAGGGTTAGGGTTAGGTCACCATGAACTCATAGAGCCAAATGGACACCACCAACAAATTTGGAGTGCTTGGGTATGCTTCGGAGAGCACTGACTTTTCTACACTGCCCTATCTATGTTTCCTGGTAAAATACATGGGAAAGTCCCATTGGAGGAAAATTCAGCTAAGGGTTAGGGTTAGGTCACCATGAACTCATAGAGCCAAATGGACACCACCAACAAATTTGGAGTGCTTGAGTATGCTTAGGAGAGCACTGACTTTTCTAGCCTGCCCTATCTATGTTTCCTAGTAAAATACATGGGAAAGTCCCATTGGTGGAAAATTGCACTTAGGGTTAGGGTTAGGTCACCATGAACTCATAGAGCCAAATGGACACCACCACCAAATTTGGAGTTCTTGAGTATGGTTAGGAGGGCACTTACTTTTCTTCCCTGCCCTATCTATGTTTCCTGGTAAAATACATGGGAAATTCTATTGGAGGAAAATTCCACTTACGGTTAAGTTTAGGGCACCGTGAACTCAAAGAGCCAAATGGACGCCACCAATAAATTTGGAGTCCGTGGGTATGGTTAGGAGGACACTTACTTTTCTTCCCTGCCCTATCAATGTTTTCTGGTAAAATACATGGAAAATACCATTGGAGGAAAATTCCACTTAGGGTTAGGGTTAGGTCACCATCAACTCATACAGCCAAATGGACACCAACAAATTCGGAGTGCTTGGGTATGGTTAGGAGCGCACTGACTTTTCTAGCCTGCCCTATCTATGTTTCTTGGTAAAATACATGCGAAAATCCCATTGGAGGAAAATTGCACTTAGGATTAGGAAACCATAAACTCATAGAGCAAATTGGACATCGCCAATAAATTCCTAGTGCTTGGTTATGCTTAGGAGGGCACTGAGTTTTCTACCCTGCCCTATCTATGTTTCCTCGTAAAATACATGGGAAAATCCTATTGGAGGAAAATTCCCTTAGGGTTAGGGTTAGGTCACCATGAACTCATAGAGCCAAATGGACACCACCAACAAATTTGGAGTGCTTGGGTATGCTTCCGAGAGCACTGACTTTTCTACACTGCCCTATCTATGTTTCCTGGTAAAATACATGGGAAAGTCCCATTGGAGGAAAATTCAGCTAAGGGTTAGGGTTAGGTCACCATGAACTCATACAGCCAAATGGACACCACCAACAAATTTGGAGTGCTTGAGTATGCTTAGGAGAGCACTGACTTTTCTAGCCTGCCCTATCTATGTTTCCTAGTAAAATACATGGGAAAGTCCCATTGGTGGAAAATTGCACTTAGGGTTAGGGTTAGGTCACCATGAACTCATAGAGCGAAATGGACACCACCAACAAATTTGGAGTGCTTGGGTATGCTTAGGATGGCACAGACTTTTCAAGCCTACCCTATCTATGTTTCCTGGTAAAATACATGGGAAAGTCCCATTGGAGGAAAATTCCAGTTAGGGTTAGGGTTAGGTAACCATGAACTCATAGAGCAGAATTGACACCAACAACAAATTTGGAGTGCTTGGGTATGGGTATCAGGTCACTGACTTTTCTAGCCTGCCCTATCTATGTTTCCTGGTAAAATATATGGGAAAGTCCCATTGGAGGAAAATTCCACTGAGGGTTAGGGTTAGGTCACCATGAACTCATAGAGCGAAATGGACACCACCAACAAATTTGGAGTGCTTGGGTATGCTTAGGATGGCACAGACTTTTCAAGCCTACCCTATCTATGTTTCCTGGTAAAATACATGGGAAAATCCCATTGGAGGAAAATTCCAGTTAGGGTTAGGGTTAGGTAACCATGAACTCATAGAGCAGAATTGACACCAACAACAAATTTGGAGTGTTTGGGTATGGGTATCAGGTCACTGACTTTTCTAGCCTGCCCTATCTATGTTTCCTGGTAAAATATATGGGAAAGTCCCATTGGAGGAAAATTCCACTTAGGGTTAGGGTTAGGTCACAGTGAACTCATAGAGCAAAAAAGACACCACCAACAAATTTGGAATGCTTGGGTATTTTTAGGAGGGCACTGACTTTTCTAGCCTGCCCTATCTATGTTTCCTGTTAAAATACATGGGAAAGTCCCATTGGAGGAAAATTACACTTAGGGTTAGGGTTAGGTCACCATGAACTCATAGAGCCAAATGGACACCACCACCAAATTTGGAGTTCTTGGGTATGGTTAGGAGGGCACTTACTTTTCTTGCCTGCCCTATCTATGTTTCCTGGTAAAATACATGGGAAATCCTATTGGAGGAAAATTCCACTGAGGGTTAGGGTTAGGTCACCATGAACGCATAGAGGAAAATGGACACCACCAACAAATTTGGAGTGCTTGGGTATGGTTAGGAGGGCACTGACTATTCTAGCCTTCCCTATCTATATTTCCTGGTAAAATGCACGGGAAAATCCCATTGGAGGAAAATTCCAGTTAGGGTTAGGGTTAGGTCACCATGAACTTATAGAGCAAAATGGAAACCAGCAACAAATTTGGAGTGCTTGTGTATGCTTAGGAGGGCACTTAGTTTTCTACCCTGCCTTATCTATGTTTCCTGTTAAAATACATGGGAAAATCCCATTGGAGGAAAATTATACTTAGGGTTTGGGTTAGGATACCATGAACTCATAGAGCAAAATGGACACTAGCAACAAATTTGGAATTCTTGGGTATGGTTAGGAGGGAACTTACTTTTCTTGCCTCCCCTATCTATGTTTCCTGGTAAAATACATGGAAAATCCCATTGGAGGAAAATTCCACTTACGGTTAAGTTTAGGTCACGGTGAACTCAAAGCGTCAAATGGACACCACCAACAAATTTGGAGTCCTTGGGTATGGTTAGGAGGACACTTACTTTTCTTCCCCGCCCTATCTATGTTTCCTGGTAAAATACATGGAAAATACCATTGGAGGAAAATTCCACTCATGGTTAGGGTTAGGAAACCATAAACTCATAGAGAAAATTGGACATCGCCAATAAATTCCTAGTGGTTGGTTAAGCTTAGGAGGGCACTGAGTTTTCTACCCTGCCCTATCTATGTTTCCTGGTAAAATACATGGGAAAATCCTATTGGAGGAAAATTCCCTTAGGGTTAGGGTTAGGTCACCATGAACTCATAGAGCCAAATGGACACCACCAACAAATTTGGAGTGCTTGGGTATGCTTCGGAGAGCACTGACTTTTCTACACTGCCCTATCTATGTTTCCTAGTAAAATACATGGGAAAGTCCCATTGGTGGAAAATTGCACTTAGGGTTAGGGTTAGGTCACCATGAACTCATAGAGCGAAATGGACACCACCAACAAATTTGGAGTGCTTGGGTATGCTTAGGATGGCACAGATTTTTAAAGCCTACCCTATCTATGTTTCCTGGTAAAATACATGGGAAAATCCCATTGGAGGAAAATTCCAGTTAGGGTTAGGGTTAGGTAACCATGAACTCATAGAGCAGAATTGACACCAACAACAAATTTGGAGTGCTTGGGTATGGTTATCAGGTCACTGACTTTTCTAGCCTGCCCTATCAATGTTTCCTGGTAAAATATATGGGAAAGTCCCATTGGAGGAAAATTCCACTTAGGGTTAGGGTTAGGTCACAGTGAACTCATAGAGCAAAAAAGACACCACCAACAAATTTGGAATGCTTGGGTATTTTTAGGAGGGCACTGACTTTTCTAGCCTGCCCTATCTATGTTTCCTGTTAAAATACATGGGAAAGTCCCATTGGAGGAAAATTACACTTAGGGTTAGGGTTAGGTCACCATGAACTCATAGAGCCAAATGGACACCACCACCAAATTTGGAGTTCTTGGGTATGGTTAGGAGGGCACTTACTTTTCTTGCCTGCCCTATCTATGTTTCCTGGTAAAATACATGGGAAATCCTATTGGAGGAAAATTCCACTTACGGTTAAGTTTAGGTCACCGTGAACTCAAAGAGCCAAATGGACACCACCAACAAATTTGGAGTCCTTGGGTATGGTTAGGAGGACACTTACTTTTCTTCCCTGCCCTATCTATGTTTCCTAGTAAAATACATGGGAAAGTCCCATTGGAGAAAAATTACACTTAGGGTTAGGTCACCATGAACACATAGAGCAAAATGGACACAACCAACAAATTTGGAGTGGTTGGGTATGGTTAGGAGGGCACTGAGTTTTCTAGACTGCCCTATCTATGTTTCCTGGTAAAATATATGGGAAAATCCCATTGGAGGAAAATTCCACTTAGGGTTAGGGTTAGGTCACCGTAAACCCATAGAGCAAAATGGACACAACCAACAAATTTGGAGTCCTTGGTATGGTTAGGAGGGCACTGAATTTTCTAGCCTACCCTATCTGTGTTTCCTGGTAAAATACATGGGAAAATCCCATTGGAGGAAAATTCCACTTAGGGTGAGGGTTAGGAAACCATAAACTCATAGAGCAAAATGTACACCACCAACAAATTTGGAGTGCTTGGGTATGGTTAGGAGGGCACTTACTTTTCTTGCCTGCCCTATTTATGTTTCCTGGTAAAACACATGGAAAATCCCATTGGAGAAAAATTACACTTAGGGTTAGGGTTAGGTCACCATGAACTCATAGAGCCAAATGGACACCGCCAACAAATTTGGAGCATTGGGTATTCTTAGGATGGCACAGACTTTTCAAGCCTACCCTATCTATGTTTCCTGGTAAAATACATGGGAAAATCCCATTGGAGGAAAATTCTAGTTAGGGTTAGGGTTAGGTCACCATGAACTCATAGAGCAGAATTGACACCGACAACAAATTTGGAGTGCTTGGGTATGGTTATCAGGTCAGTGACTTTTCTATACAGCCCTATCTATGTTTCATGTTAAAATACATGGGAAAATCCCATTGGAGGAAAATTACACTTAGGCTTAGGGTTAGGTCACCATGAACTCATAGAGCAAAATAGACACCACAAACAAATTTGGAGTCCTTGGGTATGGTTAGGAGGACACTTACTTTTCTACCCTGCCCTATCTTTGTTTCCTGGTAAAATACATGGGAATATCCTATTAGACGAATATTCCACTTAGGGTTAGGGTTAGTTCACCATGAACTCATAGAGCCAAATGGACAGCACCAACAAATTTGGAGTGCTTGGGTATGCTTCGGAGAGTACTGACTTTTCTAGCCTGCCCTATCTATGTTTCCTGGTAAAATACATGGGAAAGTCCCATTGGAGGAAAATTGCACTTAGGATTAGGGTTAGGTCACCATGAACTCATAGAGCCAAATGGACACCACCAACAAATTTGGAGTGCTTGGGTATGCTTAGAAGAGCACGGACATTTCTAGCCTGCCCTATCTATGTTTCCTAGTAAAATACATGGGAAAGTCCCATTGGAGAAAAATTACACTTAGGGTTAGGTCACCATGAACATAGAGCAAAATGGACACAACCAACAAATTTGGAGTGGTTCGGTATGGTTAGGAGGGCACTGACTGTTCTAGCCTGCCCTATCTATGTTTCCTGTTAAAATACATGGGAAAGTCCCATTGGAGGAAAATTACACTTAGGGTTAGGGTTAGGTCACCATGAACTCATAGAGCCAAATGGACACCACCACCAAATTTGGAGTTCTTGAGTATGGTTAGGAGGGCACTTAATTTTCTTGCCTGCCCTATCTATGTTTCCTGGTAAAATACATGGGAAATTCTATTGGAGGAAAATTCCACTTACGGTTAAGTTTAGGGCACCGTGAACTCAAAGAGCCAAATGGACGCCACCAATAAATTTGGAGTCCTTGGGTATGGTTAGGAGGACACTTACTTTTCTTCCCTGCCCTATCAATGTTTTCTGGTAAAATACATGGAAAATACCATTGGAGGAAAATTCCACTTAGGGTTAGGGTTAGTTCACCATGAACTCATAGAGCCAAATGGACAGCACCAACAAATTTGGAGTGCTTGGGTATGGTTAGGAGCGCACTGACTTTTCTAGCCTGCCCTGTCTATGTTTCTTGGTAAAATACATGCGAAAATCCCATTGGAGGAAAATTGCACTTAGGATTAGGAAACCATAAACTCATAGAGCAAATTGGACATCGCCAATAAATTCCTAGTGCTTGGTTATGCTTAGGAGGGCACTCAGTTTTCTACCCTGCCCTATCTTTGTTTCCTGGTAAAATACATGGGAATATCCTATTGGAGGAAAATTCCACTTAGGGTTAGGGTTAGGTCACAATGAACTCATAGAGCCAAATGGACAGCACCAACAAATTTGGAGTGCTTGGGTATGCTTCGGAGAGTACTGACTTTTCTAGCCTGCCCTATCTATGTTTCCTGTTAAAACACATGGGAAAGTCCCATTGGAGGAAAATTGCACTTAGGGTTAGGGTTAGGTCACCATGAACTCATAGAGCCAAATGGACACCACCAACAAATTTGGAGTGCTTGGATATGCTGAGAAGAGCACGGACATTTCTAGCCTGCCCTATCTATGTTTCCTAGTAAAATACATGGGAAAGTCCCATTGGAGAAAAATTACACTTAGGGTTAGCTCACCATGAACACATAGAGCAAAATGGACACCAGCAACAAATTTGGAGTCCTTGGGTATGCTTAGGAGGGCACGGACTTTTCTACCCTGTCCTATCTATGTTTCGTGATAAAATACATGGGAAAATCCCATTGGAGGAAAATTGCACTTAGGGTTAGTTATAGGTCACCATGAATGCATAGAGCAAAATGGACATCACCAACAAATTTGGACTGCTTGGGTATGCTTAGGAGGGCATGGAATTATTTCCCCTGCCCCATCTATGTTTCCTGGTAAAATACATGAGAAAATCCCATTGGAGGAAAATTCCACTTAGGGTTAGGGTTAGGTCACCATCAACTCATAGAGCAGAATTGACACCACCAACAAATTTGGAGTGCTTGGGTATGGTTAGGAGGGCACTGACTTTTCTAGCCTGCCCTATCTATGTTTCCTGTTGAAATACATGGGGAAATCCCATTGGAGGAAAATTCCAGTTAGGTTTAGGGTAAGGACACCATGGACCCATAGAGCAAAATGGACATCGCCAACAAATTCGTATTGCTTGGGTATGCTTTGGAGGGCACTCAATTTTCTAGCCTTCCCTATATATGTTTCCTGGTAAAACACATGGGAAAATCCCATTGGAGGAAAATTCCACTTAGGTTTAGGTTTAGGAAACCATGAACTAATAGAGAAAAATGAACATCAACAACAAATTCAGAGTGCTTGGGTATGCTTAGCAGGGCACGGAATTTTTTACCCTGCCCTATCTATTTTTCCTGGTAAAATACATGGGAAAATCCCATTGGAGGAAAATTCCACTGAGGGTTAGGGTTAGGTCATAATGAATGCATAGATGAAAATGGACACCACCAACAAATTTGGAGTGCTTCGGTATGGTTAGGAGGGCACTGACTTTTCTAGCCTGCCCTATCTATGTTTCCTGGTAAAATACATGGGAAAATCCTATTGGAGGAAAATTCCACTAAGGGTTAGGGTTAGAAAACCATGAACTCATAGAACAAAATGGACACCACCAACACATTCGGAGTGCTTCGGTATGCTTAGGAGCACACTGACTTTTCTAGCCTGCCCTATCTATGTTTCCTGGTAAAACACATGGGAAAATCCCATTGGAGGAAAATTCCACTTAGGGTTAGGGTTAGTTCACCATGAACTCATAGAGCAAAATGGAAACCAGCAACAAATTTGGAGTCCTTGGGTATGCTTAGGAGGGCACGGACTTTTCTACCGTGCCCTATCTATATTTCGTGGTAAAATACATGGGAAAATCCCATTGGAGGAAAATTGCACTTAGGGTTAGTTATAGGTCACCATGAATGCATAGAGCAAAATGGACACCACCAACAAATTTGGGGTGCTTGGGTATGGTGAGGAGGGCACAGACTTTTCTATGCTGCCCTATCTATGTTTCCGGGTAAAATACATGGGAAAATCCCATTGGAGGAAAATTCCAGTTAGGTTTAGGGTAAGGACACCATGGACTCATAGAGAAAAATGGACATCGCCAACAAATTCATCGTGTTTGGGTATGCTTTGGAGGGCACTGACGTTTCTAGACTGCCTTTTCTATGTTTCCTGGTAAAATACATGGGAAAATCCCATTGGAGGAAAATTCCACTTAGGGTTAGGGTTTGGTCACCGTGAACTCATAGAGCAAAATCGACACAACCAACAAATTTGGAGACCTTTGGTATGGTTAGGAGGGCACTGACTTTTCTAGCCTGCCCTATATATGTTTCCTGGGAAAATACATGGGAAAATCCCATATGAGGAAAATTCCACTTAGCGCTAGGGTTAGGACCCATAGAGCAAAATGGACATCGCCAACAAATTCATAGTGCATGGGTATGGATAGGAGGGCACTGACTTTTCTAGCCTTCCCTATATATGTTTCCTGGTAAAACACATGGGAAAATCCTATTGGAGGAAAATTCCACTTAGGTTTAGGTTTGGAAACCATGAAGTAATAGAGCAAAATGAACATCAGCAACACATTCGGAGTGCTTGGGTATTCTTAGGAGGGCACGGAATTTTTTACCCTGCCCTATCTATTTTTCCTGGTAAAATACATGGGAAAATCCCATTGGAGGAAAATTCCACTTAGGGTTAGGTATAGGTTACCGTGGATTGATAGAGCCAAATGGACACCACCAATAAATTTGGAGTGCTTCGGTATGGTTAGGAGGGCACTGATTTTCTAGCCTGCACTATCTATGTTTCCTGCTAAACCACATGGGAAAATCCCATTGGAGGAAAATTCCACTTAGGGTTAGGGTTTGGTCACCATGAACTCATAGAGCAAAATCGACACCACCAACAAATTTGGAGTGCTTGGGTATGGTTAGGAGGGCACTGACTTTTCTAGCCTTCCCTATGTATGTTTCCTGATAAAATACATGGGAAAATCCCATTGGAGGAAAATTCCACTAAGGGTTAGGGTTAGGAAACCATGAACTCATAGAGCAAAATGGACACCACCAACACATTCGGCGTCCTTGGGTATGCTTAGGAGGGCACGGACTTCTTTACCCTGCCCTATCTATATTTCCTGGTAAAATACATGGGAAAATCCCATTGGAGGAAAATTCCACTGAGGGTTAGGGTTAAGTCACAATGAACGCATAGAGGAAAATGGACACCACCAACAAATTGGGAGTGCTTCGGTATGGTTAGGAGGGCACTGACTTTTCTAGCCTTCCCTATCTATGTTTCCTGATAAAATACATGGGAAAATCCCATTGGAGGAAAATTCCACTTAGGGTTAGGTTTAGGTCACCATGAAATCATAGAGCAAAATGAACACCACCAACAAATATTGAGTCGTTGGGTATGGTTAGGAAGGCACTGACTTTTCTAGCCTGCCCTATCTATGTTTCCTGGTAAAATACATGGGAAAATCCTATTGGAGGAAAATTCCACTAAGGGTTGGGTTAAGGTTAGGGTTAGGGTTAGGAAACCATGAACTCATAGAACAAAATGGACACCACCAACACCTTCGGAGTGCTTGGGTATGCTTAGGAGCACACTGACTTTTCTAGCCTGCCCTATCTATGTTTCCTGGTAAAACACATGGGAAAATCCCATTGGAGGAAAATTACACTTAGGGCTACGGTTAGGACACCATGAACTCATAGAGCAAAATGGACATCGCCAACAAATTCGGAGTGCTTCGATATCCTTAGGAGGGCACTGACTTTTCTAGCCTTCCCTATGTATGTTTCCTGATAAAATACATGGGAAAATCCCATTGGAGGAAAATTCCACTTAGGGTTAGGGTTAGGTCACCATGGACCCATAGAGCAAAATGGACATCGCCAACAAATTCGTACTGCTTGGATATGCTTAGGAGGGCACGGACTTATTTTCCCTGCCCTATCTATGTTTCCTGGTAAAATACATGAAAAAATCCCATTGGAGGAAAATTCCACTTAGGGTTAGGGTTAGGTCACCATGAACTCATAGAACAAAATGGACACCACCCAAAAATTTGGAGTGCTTGGGTATGGTTAGGAGGGCACTGAATTTTCTAGCCTGCCCTATCTATGGTTCCTGTTGAAATACATGGGGAAAACCCATTGGAGGAAAACTCCACTTAGGGTTAGGGTTTGGTCACCATGAACTCATAGAGCAAAATCGACACCACCAACAAATTTGGAGCCATTGGGTATGGTTAAGTGGGCACTGACTTTTCTAGCCTGCCCTATCTATGTTTCCTGGTAAAACACAAGGGAAAATCAGATTGGAGAAAAATTCCACTTAGAGCTAGGGTTCGGACACCATGAACTCATAGAGCAAAATGGACACCACTAACAAATTTGGAGTGCTTGGGTATGGTTAGGAGGGCACTGACTTTTCTAGCCTTCCCTATCTATGTTTCCTGGTAAAATACATGGGAAAATCCTATTGGAGGAAAATTCCACTAAGGGTTATGGTTAGGTCACCATGAACTCATAGAGCAAAATGGACATCACCAACAAATTTGGACTGCTTGGGTATGCTTAGGGGGGCACGGACTTATTTTCCCTGCCCTATCTATGTTTCCTGGTAAAATACATGAAAAAATCCCATTGGAGGAAAATTCCACTTATGGCTAGGGTTAGGACAACATGAACTCATAGAGCAAAATGGACGTCTCCAACAAATTCGTAGTGCTTGGGTATGCTGAGGATGGCACTCAATTTTCTAGCGTTCCCTATATATGTTTCCTGGTAAAACACATGGGAAAATCCTATTGGAGGAAAATTCCACTTAGGTTTAGGTTTGGAAACCATGAAGTAATAGAGCAAAATGAACATCAGCAACACATTCGGAGTGCTTGGGTATTCTTAGGAAGGTACGGAATTTTTTACCCTGCCCTATCTATTTTTCCTGGTAAAATACATGGGAAAATCCCATTGGAGGAAAATTCCACTTAGGGTTAGGTATAGGTTACCATGGATTGATAGAGCCAAATGGACACCACCAATAAATTTGGAGTGCTTCGGTATGGTTAGGAGGGCACTGATTTTCTAGCCTGCACTATCTATGTTTCCTGGTAAACCACATGGGAAAATCCCATTGGAGGAAAATTCCACTTAGAGTTAGGGTTTGGTCACCATGAACTCATAGAGCAAAATCGACACCACCAACAAATTTGGAGCCATTGGGTATGGTTAAGTGGGCACTGACTTTTCTAGCCTGCCCTATCTATGTTTCCTGGTAAAACACAAGGGAAAATCAGATTGGAGAAAAATTCCACTTAGAGCTAGGGTTCGGACACCATGAACTCATAGAGCAAAATGGACACCACTAACAAATTTGGAGTGCTTGGGTATGGTTAGGAGGGCACTGACTTTTCTAGCCTGCCCTATCAATGTTTCCTGTTGAAATACATGGGGAAATCCCATTGGAGGAAAATTCCAGTTAGGTTTAGGGTAAGGACACCATGGACCCATAGAGCAAAATGGACATCGCCAAGAAATTCGTAGTGCTTGGGTATGCTGAGGATGGCACTCAATTTTCTAGCCTTCCCTATATATGTTTCCTAGTAAAACACATGGGAAAATCCCATTGGAGGAAAATTCCACTTGGGTTTAGATTTAGGTCACCGTCAACTCATACAGCAAAATGGACACCACCAACAAATTTGGAGTGCTTGGGTATTGTTAGGAGGGCACTGACTTTTCTAGCCTGCCCTATCTATGTTTCCTGGTAAAATACATGGGAAAATCCCATTGGAGGAAAATTCCACTTGGGTTTAGGTTTAGGTCACCGTCAACTCATACAGCAAAATGGACACCACCAACAAATTTGGAGTGCTTGGGTATTGTTAGTAGGGCACTGACTTTTCTAACCTGCCCTATCTATGTTTCCTATTAAAATACATGAGAAAATCCCATTGGAGGAAAATTCCACTTAGGGTTAGGGTTAGGAAACCATGAACTCATAGAGCAAAATGGACACAACCAAGAAATTCGGAGTCCTTGGGTATGCTTAGGAGGGCACGGACTTTTCTACCCTGCCCTATCTATGTTTCCTGGTAAAATACATGGGAAAATCCCATTGGAGGAAAATTCCACTTACGATTAGGGTTAGGTCACCATGAAATCATAGAGCAAAATGAACAGCACCAACAAATTTTGAGTCCTTGGGTATGTTTAGGAGGGCACTGACTTTTCTAGCCTGCCCTATCTATGTTTCCTGGTAAAATACATGGGAAAATCCTATTGGAGGAATATTCCACTTAGGGTTAGGGTTTGGTCACCATGAACTCATAGAGCAAAATCGACACCACCAACAAATTTGGAGTCCTTGGGTATGGTTAGGAGGGCACTGACTTTTCTAGCCTGCCCTATCTATGTTTCCTGGTAAAACACATGGGAAAATCAGATTGGAGAAAAATTCCACTTAGAGCTAGGGTTCGGACACCATGAACTCATAGAGCAAAATGAACACCACCAACAAATTTGGAGTGCTTGGCTATGGTTAGGAGGGCACTGACTTTCCTAGCCTTCCCTATGTATGTTTCATGATAAAATACATGGGAAAATCCCATTGGAGGAAAATTCTACTTAGGGTTAGGGTTAGGTCACCATGAACTCATAGAGCAAAATGGACATCACCAACAAATTTGGACTGCTTGGGTCTGCTTAGGAGGGCACGGACTTATTTTCCCTGCCCTATCTATGTTTCCTGGTAAAATACATGAAAAAATCCCATTGGAGGAAAATTCCACTTAGAGTTAGGGTTAGGTCACCATGAACTCATAGAGCAAAATGGACACCACCCAAAAATTTGGAGTGCTTGGGTACGGTTAGGAGGGCACTGACTTTTCTAGCCTGCCCTATCTATTTTTCCTGTTGAAATACATGGGAAAATCCCATTGGAGGAAAATTCCAGTTAGGTTTAGGGTAAGGACACCATGGACCCATAGAGCAAAATGGACATCGCCAACAAATTCGTAGTGCTTGGGTATGCTTTGGAGGACACTCAATTTTCTAGCCTGCCCTTAATATGTTTCCTGGTAAAATACATGGGAAAATCCCATTGGAGGAAAATTCCACTTATGGCTAGGGTTAGGACAACATGAACTCATAGAGCAAAATGGACGACTCCAACAAATTCGTAGTGCTTGGGTATGCTGAGGATGGCACTCAATTTTCTAGCGTTCCCTATATATGTTTCCTGGTAAAACACATGGGAAAATCCTATTGGAGGAAAATTCCACTTAGGTTTAGGTTTGGAAACCATGAAGTAATAGAGCAAAATGAACATCAGCAACACATTCGGAGTGCTTGGGTATTCTTAGGAAGGTACGGAATTTTTTACCCTGCCCTATCTATTTTTCCTGGTAAAATACATGGGAAAATCCCATTGGAGGAAAATTCCACTTAGGGTTAGGTATAGGTTACCATGGATTGATAGAGCCAAATGGACACCACCAATAAATTTGGAGTGCTTCGGTATGGTTAGGAGGGCACTGATTTTCTAGCCTGCACTATCTATGTTTCCTGGTAAAACACAAGGGAAAATCAGATTGGAGAAAAATTCCACTTAGAGCTAGGGTTCGGACACCATGAACTCATAGAGCAAAATGGACACCACTAACAAATTTGGAGTGCTTGGGTATGGTTAGGAGCGCACTGACTTTTCTAGCCTGCCCTATCAATGTTTCCTGTTGAAATACATGGGGAAATCCCATTGGAGGAAAATTCCAGTTAGGTTTAGGGTAAGGACACCATGGACCCATAGAGCAAAATGGACATCGCCAAGAAATTCGTAGTGCTTGGGTCTGCTGATTATGCACGTCTCAATTTTCTAGTCTTCCTATTATGTTGGTCCTAGTAAACACATGGGAAAATCCCATTGAGTAAATTCCAACTTGGGTTTAGATTTCGGTCACCGTCCAACGGCATAACAGCAAAATGGACACCACCCACAATTTGGAGTGCTTTTGTGTATTGTTATGCGGGCACTGACTTTTCTAAGCCTGCCCGATATCTATTTTTCCTTGTAAAATACATGGGAAGGATTCCCATTGGGGAAAATTCCACTTGGGTTTAGGTTTGGTCACCGTCAACGTCATACAGCAAATGGACACCACCAACAACTTTGGAGTGCTTGGGTATTGTTAGGAGGGCACTGACTTTTCTAGCCTGCCCTATCTATCTTTCCTATTAAAATACATGAGAAAATCCCATTGGAGGAAAATTCCATTTAGGGTTAGGGTTAGGAAACCATGAACTCATAGAGTAAATGGACAAAACCAAGAAATTCGGAGTCCTTGGGTATGCTTAGGAGGGCACGGACTTTTCTACCCTGCCCTATCTATGTTTCCTGGTAAAATACATGGGAAAATCCCATTGGAGGAAAATTCCACTTAGGGTTAGGGTTAGGTCACCATGAACTCATAGAGCAAAATGGACATCGCCAACAAACTTGGAGTGCTGGGGTATGGTTAGGAGGGCACTGACTTTTCTAGCCCGCCCTATCTACGTTTCCTGGTAAAATACATGGGAAAATCCCATTGGAGGAAAATTCCACTTAGGGTTAGGGTTAGGTCACCATGAACTCATAGAGCAAAATGGACATTGCCAACAAATTCGGAATGCTTGGGTATGGTTAGGAGGGTGCTGACTTTTCGAGCCTGCCCTTTTTTTCTTTCCTGGTAAAATACATGGGAAAATCCCATAGGAGGAAAATTCCACTTAGAGCGAGGGTTCGACACCATTAACTCATATAGCAAAATGGACACCACTAACAAATTTGGAGTGCTTGGGTATGGTTAGGAGGGCACTGACTTTTCTAGCCTTCCCTATCTATATTTCCTGGTAAAATACATGGGAAAATCCTATTGGAGGAAAATTCCACTAAGGGTTAGGGTTAGGTCACCATGAACTCATAGAGCAAAATGGACATCACCAACAAATTTGGACTGCTTGGGTATGCTTAGGAGGGCATGGACTTATTTTCCCTGCCCTATCTATGTTTCCTGGTAAAATACATGAAAAAATCCCATTGGAGGAAAATTCCACTTAGGGTTAGGGTTAGGTCACCATGAACTCATAGAGCAAAATGGACACCACCAAAAAATTTGGAGTACTTGGGTATGGTTAGGAGGGCACTGACTTTTCTAGCCTGCCCTATCTATTTTTCCTGTTGAAATACATGGGAAAATCCCATTGGAGGAAAATTCCAGTTAGGTTTAGGGTAAGGACACCATGGACCCATAGAGCAAAATGGACATCGCCAACAAATTCGTAGTGCTTGGGTATGCTTTGGAGGGCACTCAATTTTCTAGCCTGTCCTTAATAGGTTTCCTGGTAAAATACATGGGAAAACCCCATTGGAGGAAAATTCCACTTATGGCTAGGGTTAGGACAACATGAACTCATAGAGCAAAATGGACGTCTCCAACAAATTCGTAGTGCTTGGGTATGCTGAGGATGGCACTCAATTTTCTAGCGTTCCCTATATATGTTTCCTGGTAAAACACATGGGAAAATCCCATTGGAGGAAAATTCCACTTAGGCTTAGGTTTGGAAACCATGAAGTAATAGAGCAAAATGAACATCAGCAACACATTCGGAGTGCTTGGGTATTCTTAGGAAGGTACGGAATTTTTTACCCTGCCCTATCTATTTTTCCTGGTAAAATACATGGGAAAATCCCATTGGAGGAAAATTCCACTTAGGGTTAGGTATAGGTTACCATGGATTGATAGAGCCAAATGGACACCACCAATAAATTTGGAGTGCTTCGGTATGGTTAGGAGGGCACTGATTTTCTAGCCTGCACTATCTATGTTTCCTGGTAAACCACATGGGAAAATCCCATTGGAGGAAAATTCCACTTAGAGTTAGGGTTTGGTCACCATGAACTCATAGAGCAAAATCGACACCACCAACAAATTTGGAGCCATTGGGTATGGTTAAGTGGGCACTGACTTTTCTAGCCTGCCCTATCTATGTTTCCTGGTAAAACAGAAGGGAAAATCAGATTGGAGAAAAATTCCACTTAGAGCTAGGGTTCGGACACCATGAACTCATAGAGCAAAATGGACACCCCCAACAAATTTGGAGTGCTTGGGTATGGTTAGGAGGGCACTGACTTTTCTAGCCTGCCCTATCAATGTTTCCTGTTGAAATACATGGGGAAATCCCATTGGAGGAAAATTCCAGTTAGGTTTAGGGTAAGGACACCATGGACCCATAGAGCAAAAGGGACATCGCCAAGAAATTCGTAGTGCTTGGGTATGCTGAGGATGGCACTCAATTTTCTAGCCTTCCCTATATATGTTTCCTAGTAAAACACATGGGAAAATCCCATTGGAGGAAAATTCCACTTGGGTTTAGATTTAGGTCACCGTCAACTCATACAGCAAAATGGACACCACCAACAAATTTGGAGTGCTTGGGTATTGTTAGGAGGGCACTGACTTTTCTAGCCTGCCCTATCTATGTTTCCTGGTAAAATACATGGGAAAATCCCAGTGGAGGACAATTCCACTTAGGGTTAGGTCACCATGAACTCATAGAGAAATGGACATCAACCAACAAATTTGGAGTGCTTGGGTATGCTTAGGAGGGCACCGGACTTATTTTCCCTGCCCTATCTATGTTTCCTGGTAAAATACATAGATACAATTCCCTTGGGGAAAATTCCACTTAGGGTTAGGGGTTTAGGTCACCATGAACTCATAGAGCAAAATGGACACCACCAACACATTTGGATTGCTTGGTATGGTTAGGAGGGCACTGACCTTTTCAGCCTGGCCCCTATCTATGTTTTCCTGTTTGAAATACATGGGGAAATCCCATTGGAGGAACATTCCAGTTAGGTTTAGGGTAAGGACACCATGGACCCAT
Organism: Crotalus tigris; assembly: GCF_016545835.1. Classification (NCBI taxonomy): domain Eukaryota; kingdom Metazoa; phylum Chordata; class Lepidosauria; order Squamata; family Viperidae; genus Crotalus; species Crotalus tigris. Next base: position 20,435 of record NW_024098448.1, on the reverse strand, counting down.
AGAGCAAAATGGACATCGCCAACAAATTTGTAGTGCTTGGGTATGCTTTGGAGGGCACTCAATTTTCTAGCCTGCCCTTAATATGTTTCCTGGTAAAATACATGGGAAAATCCCATTGGAGGAAAATTCCACTTATGGCTAGGGTTAGGAGAACATGAACTCATAGAGCAAAATGGACATCGCCAACAAATTCGTAGTGCTTGGGTATGCTGAGGATGGCACTCAATTTTCTAGCCTTACCTATATATGTTTCCTCGTAAAACACATGGGAAAATCCCATTGGAGGAAAATTCCACTTGGGTTTAGATTTAGGTCACTGTCAACTCATACAGCAAAATGGACACAACCAACTAATTTGGAGTGCTTGGGTATTGTTAGGAGGGCACTGACTTTTCTAGCCTGCCCTATCTATGATTCCTGGTAAAATACATGGGAAAATCCTATTGGAGGAAAATTCCACTAAGGGTTAGGGTTAGGAAACCATGAACTCATAGAGCAAAATGGACACTACCAACACATTCGGCGTGCTTGGGTATGCTTAGGAGCACACTGACATTTCTAGCTTGCCCTATCTATATGTCCTGGTAAAATGTATGGGAAAATCCCATTGGAGGAAAATTCGGCTTAGGGTTAGGTATAGGTTACCAGGGATTGATAGAGCCAAATGGACACCACTAATAAATTTGGAGTGCTTCGGTATGGTTAGGAGGGCACTGACTTTTCTAGCCTGCCCTATCTATGTTTCCTGGTAAAACACATGGGAAAATCAGATTGGAGAAAAATTCCACTTAGAGCTAGGGTTCGGACACCATGAACTCATAGAGCAAAATGAACACCCGCAACAAATTTGGAGTGCTTGGGTATGGTTAGGAGGGCACGGACTTATTTTCCCTGCCCTATCTATGTTTCCTGGTAAAATACATGAGAAAATCCCATTGGAGGAAAATTCCACTTAGGGTTAGGGTTAGGTCACCATGAACTCATAGAGCAAAATGGACACCACCAACAAATTTGGAGTGCTTGGGTATGGTTAGGAGGGCACTGACTTTTCGAGCCTGCCCTATCAATGTTTCCTGTTGAAATACATGGGGAAATCCAATTGGAGGAAAATTCCAGTTAGGTTTAGGGTAAGGACACCATGGACCCATAGAGCAAAATGGACACCCGCAACAAATTCGTAGTGCTTGGGTATGCTGAGGATGGCACTCAATTTTCTAGCCTTCCCTATATATGTTTCCTGGTAAAACACATGGGAAAATCCCATTGGAGGAAAATTCCACTTAGGTTTAGGTTTAGGAAACCATGAACTAATAGAGCAAAATGAACATCAGCAACAAATTCGGAGTGCTTGGGTATGCTTAGGAGGGCACGGAATTTTTTACCCTGCCCTATCTATTTTTCCTGGTAAAATACATGGGAAAATCCCATTGGAGGAAAATTCCACTTGGGTTTAGATTTAGGTCACCGTCAACTCACACAGCAAAATGGACACCACCAACAAATTTGGAGTGCTTGGGTATTGTTAGGAGGGCACTGACTTTTCTAGCCTGCCCTATCTATGTTTCCTATTAAAATACATGAGAAAATCCCATTGGAGGAAAATTCCACTTAGGGTTAGGGTTAGGAAACCGTGAACTCATAGAGCAAAATGGACACAACCAAGAAATTCGGAGTCCTTGGGTATGCTTAGGAGGGCACGGATTTCTCTACCCTGCCCTATCTATATTTCCTGGTAAAATACAAGGGAAAATCCCATTGGAGGAAAATTCCACTGAGGGTTAGGGTTAGGTCACCATGAACGCATAGAGGAAAATGGACACCACCAAAAAATTTGGAGTGCTTGGGTATGGTTAGGAGGGCACTGACTTTTCTAGCCTTCCCTATCTATGTTTCCTGATAAAATAGATGGGAAAATCCCATTGGAGGAAAATTCCACTTAGGGTTAGGGTTAGGTCACCATGAAATCATAGAGCAAAATGAACACCACCAACAAATTTTGAGTCCTTGGGTATGGTTAGTAGGGCACTGACTTTTCTAGCCTGTCCTATCTATGTTTCCTGGTAAAATACATGGGAAAATCCTATTGGAGGAAAATTCCACTAAGGGTTAGGGTTAGGAAACCATGAACTCCTAGAGCAAAATGGACACCACCAACACATTTGGAGTGCTTGGGTATGCTTAGGAGCACACTGACTTTTCTAGCCTGCCCTATCTATGTTTCCTATTAAAATACATGAGAAAATCCCATTGGAGGAAAATTCCACTTAGGGTTAGGGTTAGGAAACCATGAACTCATAGAGCAAAATGGACACAACCAAGAAATTCGGAGTGCTTGGGTATGCTTAGGAGGGCACGGACTTTTCTACCCTGCCCTATCTATGTTTCCTGGTAAAATACATGGGAAAATCCCATTGGAGGAAAATTCCACTTACGGTTAGGGTTAGGTCACCATGAAATCATAGAGCAAAATGAACACCACCAACAAATTTTGAGTCCTTGGGTATGGTTAGGAGGGCACTGACTTTTCTATCCTGCCCTATCTATGTTTCCTGGTAAAATACATGGGAAAATCCTATTGGAGGAAAATTCCACTTAGGGTTAGGGTTTGGTCACCATGAACTCATAGAGCAAAATCGACACCACCAACAAATTTGGAGCCATTGGGTATGGTTAAGTGGGCACTGACTTTTCTAGCCTGCCCTATCTATGTTTCCTGGTAAAACACAAGGGAAAATCAGATTGGAGAAAAATTCCACTTAGAGCTAGGGTTCGGACACCATGAACTCATAGAGCAAAATGGACACCACTAACAAATTTGGAGTGCTTGGGTATGGTTAGGAGGGCACTGACTTTTCTAGCCTTCCCGATCTATGTTTCCTGGTAAAATACATGGGAAAATCCTATTGGAGGAAAATTCCACTAAGGGTTAGGGTTAGGTCACCATGAACTCATAGAGCAAAATGGACATCACCAACAAATTTGGACTGCTTGGGTATGCTTAGGGGGGCACGGACTTATTTTCCCTGCCCTATCTATGTTTCCTGGTAAAATACATGAAAAAATCCCATTGGAGGAAAATTCCACTTAGAGTTAGAGTTAGGTCACCATGAACTCATAGAGCAAAATGGACACCACCCAAAAATTTGGAGTGCTTGGGTACGGTTAGGAGGGCACTGACTTTTCTAGCCTGCCCTATCTATTTTTCCTGTTGAAATACATGGGAAAATCCCATTGGAGGAAAATTCCAGTTAGGTTTAGGGTAAGGACACCATGGACCCATAGAGCAAAATGGACATCGCCAACAAATTCGTAGTGCTTGGGTATGCTTTGGAGGGCACTCAATTTTCTAGCCTGTCCTTAATATGTTTCCTGGTAAAATACATGGGAAAATCCCATTGGAGGAAAATTCCACTTATGGCTAGGGTTAGGACAACATGAACTCATAGAGCAAAATGGACGTCTCCAACAAATTCGTAGTGCTTGGGTATGCTGAGGATGGCACTCAATTTTCTAGCGTTCCCTATATATGTTTCCTGGTAAAACAAATGGGAAAATCCCATTGGAGGAAAATTCCACTTAGTTTTAGGTTTGGAAACCATGAAGTAATAGAGCAAAATGAACATCAGCAACACATTCGGAGTGCTTGGGTATTCTTAGGAAGGTACGGAATTTTTTACCCTGCCCTATCTATTTTTCCTGGTAAAATACATGGGAAAATCCCATTGGAGGAAAATTCCACTTAGGGTTAGGTATAGGTTACCATGGATTGATAGAGCCAAATGGACACCACCAATAAATTTGGAGTGCTTCGGTATGGTTAGGAGGGCACTGATTTTCTAGCCTGCACTATCTATGTTTCCTGGTAAACCACATGGGAAAATCCCATTGGAGGAAAATTCCACTTAGAGTTAGGGTTTGGTCACCATGAACTCATAGAGCAAAATCGACACCACCAACAAATTTGGAGCCATTGGGTATGGTTAGGAGGGCACTGACTTTTCTAGCCTGCCCTATCTATGTTTCCTGGTAAAACACATGGGAAAATCAGATTGGAGAAAAATTCCATTTAGAGCTAGGGTTCGGACACCATGAACTCATAGAGCAAAATGGACACCCCCAACAAATTTGGAGTGCTTGGGTATGGTTAGGAGGGCACTGACTTTTCTAGCCTGCCCTATCAATGTTTCCTGTTGAAATACATGGGGAAATCCCATTGGAGGAAAATTCCAGTTAGGTTTAGGGTAAGGACACCATGGACCCATAGAGCAAAAGGGACATCGCCAAGAAATTCGTAGTGCTTGGGTATGCTGAGGATGGCACTCAATTTTCTAGCCTTCCCTATATATGTTTCCTAGTAAAACACATGGGAAAATCCCATTGGAGGAAAATTCCACTTGGGTTTAGATTTAGGTCACCGTCAACTCATACAGCAAAATGGACACCACCAACAAATTTGGAGTGCTTGGGTATTGTTAGGAGGGCACTGACTTTTCTAGCCTGCCCTATCTATGTTTCCTGGTAAAATACATGGGAAAATCCCATTGGAGGAAAATTCCACTTGGGTTTAGGTTTAGGTCACCGTCAACTCATACAGCAAAATGGAGACCACCAACAAATTTGGAGTGCTTGGGTATTGTTAGTAGGGCACTGACTTTTCTAACCTGCCCTATCTATGATTCCTGGTAAAATACATGAGAAAATCCCATTGGAGGAAAATTCCACTTAGGGTTAGGGTTAGGAAACCATGAACTCATAGAGCAAAATGGACACAACCAAGAAATTCGGAGTCCTTGGGTATGCTTAGGAGGGCACGGACTTTTCTACCCTGCCCTATCTATGTTTCCTGGTAAAATACATGGGAAAATCCCATTGGAGGAAAATTCCACTTACGATTAGGGTTAGGTCACCATGAAATCATAGAGCAAAATGAACAGCACCAACAAATTTTGAGTCCTTGGGTATGTTTAGGAGGGCACTGACTTTTCTAGCCTGCCCTATCTATGTTTCCTGGTAAAATACATGGGAAAATCCTATTGGAGGAAAATTCCACTAAGGGTTAGGGTTAGGAAACCATGAACTCATAGAGCAAAATGGACACCACCAACACATTTGGAGTGCTTGGGTATGCTTAGGAGCACACTGACTTTTCTAGCCTGCCCTATCTATGTTTCCTGGTAAAACACATGGGAAAATCCCATTGGAGGAAAATTCCACTTAGGGCTACGGTTAGGACACCATGAACTCATAGAGCAAAATGGACATCGCCAACAAATTCGGAGTGCTTGGGTATGCATAGGAGGGCACGGACCTTTTTACCCTGCCCTATCTATGTTTCCTGGTAAAATACATGGGAAAATCCCATTGGAAAAAAATCCCACTTAGGTTTAGGGTTAGCTCATCGTCAACTTACAGAGCAAAATGGACACAATCAACAAATTCGGAGTGCTTGGGTGTGGTTAGGAGGGCACTGATTTTTCTAGCCTGCCCTATCTATGTTTCCTGGAAAAACACATGGGAAAATCAGATTTGAGAAAAATTCCACTTAGGGCTACGGTTAGGACAACATGAACTCATAGAGCAAAATGGACATCGCCAACAAATTCGGAGTGCTTGGGTATGCATAGGAGGGCACGGACCTTTTTACCCTGCCCTATCTATGTTTCCTGGTAAAATACATGGGAAAATCCCATTGGAAAAAAATCCCACTTAGGTTTAGGGTTAGCTCATCGTCAACTTACAGAGCAAAATGGACACAATCAACAAATTCGGAGTGCTTGGGTGTGGTTAGGAGGGCACTGATTTTTCTAGCCTGCCCTATCTATGTTTCCTGGAAAAACACATGGGAAAATCAGATTTGAGAAAAATTCCACTTAGAGCTAGGGTTCGGACACCATGAACACATAGAGCAAAATGGACACCACCAACAAATTTGGAGTGCTTGGGTATGGTTAGGAGGGCACTGACTCTTCTAGCCTTCCCTATGTATGTTTCCTGATAAAATACATGGGAAAATCCCATTGGAGGAAAATTCTACATAGGGTTAGGTCACCATGAACTCATAGAGAAAAATGGACATCACCAACAAATTTGGAGTGCTTGGGTATGCTTAGGAGGGCACGGACTTATTTTCCCTGCCCTATCTATGTTTCCTGGTAAAATACATGAGAAAATCCCATTGGAGGAAAATTCCACTTAGGGTTAGGGTTAGGTCACCATGAACTCATAGAGCAAAATGGACACCACCAACAAATTTGGAGTGCTTAGGTATGGTTAGGAGGGCACTGACTTTTCTAGCCTGCCCTATCTATGTTTCCTGTTGAAATACATGGGGAAATCCCATTGGAGGAAAATTCCAGTTAGGTTTAGGGTAAGGACACCATGGACCCATAGAGCAAAATGGACATCGCCAACAAATTTGTAGTGCTTGGGTATGCTTTGGAGGGCACTCAATTTTCTAGCCTGCCTTTAATATGTTTCCTGGTAAAATACATGGGAAAATCCCATTGGAGGAAAATTCCACTTATGGCTAGGGTTAGGAGAACATGAACTCATAGAGCAAAATGGACATCGCCAACAAATTCGTAGTGCTTGGGTATGCTGAGGATGGCACTCAATTTTCTAGCCTTACCTATATATGTTTCCTCGTAAAACACATGGGAAAATCCCATTGGAGGAAAATTCCACTTGGGTTTAGATTTAGGTCACTGTCAACTCATACAGCAAAATGGACACAACCAACAAATGTGGAGTGCTTGGGTATTGTTAGGAGGGCACTGACTTTTCTAGCCTGCCCTATCTATGATTCCTGGTAAAATACATGGGAAAATCCTATTAGAGGAAACTTCCCACTAAGGGTTTTAGGGTTAGCAAAAACCATGAACTCATAGAGCAAAATGACAACCACCAACCATTCGTCTGCTTGGGTAGCTTAGGAGCACACTGACATTTCTACTTGCCCTATCGATATGTCCTGTTAAAATGTATGGGAAAAATCCCATTGATGAAAATTCGGCTTAGGGTTAGGTAAAGGTTACCATGTGATTGTAGAGCCAAATGGAACCCACTAATAAATTTGGGAGTGCTTGGGTATGGTTAGGAGGGCACTGACTTTTCTAGGCTGCCCTATCTATGTTTCCTGGTAAAATACATGGGAAAATCCCATTGGAGAAAATTCCACTTAGGGTTAGGGTTACGTCACCGTGAACTCTTAGAGCAAAATGGACATCGCCAACAAACTAGGAGTGCTTGGGTATGGTTAGGAGGGCACTGACTTTTCTAGGCTGCCCTTTCTATGTTTCCTGGTAAAAATACTGAGAAAATCCCATTGGAGGAAAATTCCACTTAGGGTTAGGGTTAGGTCACCATGAACTCATAGAGCAAAATGGAAACCACCAACAAATTTGGAGTGCTTGGGTATGGTTAGGAGGGCACTGACTTTTCTAGCCTGCCCTATCAATGTTTCCTGTTGAAATACAAGGGGAAATCCAATTGGAGGAAAATTCCAGTTAGGTTTAGGGTAAGGACACCATGGACCCATAGAGCAAAATGGACACCCGCAACAAATTCGTAGTGCTTGGGTATGCTTTGGAGGGCACTCAATTTTCTAGCCTTCCCTATATATGTTTCCTGGTAAAACACATGGGAAAATCCCATTGGAGGAAAATTCCACTTAGGTTTAGGTTTAGGAAACCATGAACTAATAGAGCAAAATGAACATCAGCAACAAATTCGGAGTGCTTGGGTATGCTTAGGAGGGCACGGAATTTTTTACCCTGCCCTATCTATTTTTCCTGGTAAAATACATGGGAAAATCCCATTGGAGGAAAATTCCACTTGGGTTTAGGTTTAGGTCACCGTCAACTCACACAGCAAAATGGACACCACCAACAAATTTGGAGTGCTTGGGTATTGTTAGGAGGGCACTGACTTTTCTAGCCTGCCCTATCTATGTTTCCTATTAAAATACATGAGAAAATCCCAATGGAGGAAAATTCCACTTAGGGTTAGGGTTAGGAAACCATGAACTCATAGAGCAAAATGGACACAACCAAGAAATTCGGAGTCCTTGGGTATGCTTAGGAGGGCACGGATTTCTCTACCCTGCCCTATCTATATTTCCTGGTAAAATACAAGGGAAAATCCCATTGGAGAAAAATTCCACTGAGGGTTAGGTTTAGGTTACCATGAACGCATAGAGGAAAATGGACACCACCAAAAAATTTGGAGTGCTTGGGTATGGTTAGGAGGGCACTGACTTTTCTAGCCTTCCCTATCTATGTTTCCTGATAAAATAGATGGGGAAATCCCATTGGAGGAAAATTCCACTTAGGGTTAGGGTTAGGTCACCATGAAATCATAGAGCAAAATGAACACCACCAACAAATTTTGAGTCCTTGGGTATGGTTAGGAGGGCACTGACTTTTCTAGCCTGCCCTATGTTTCCTGGTAAAATACATGGGAAAATCCTATTGGAGGAAAATTCCACTAAGGGTTAGGGTTAGGAAACCATGAACTCATAGAGCAAAATGGACACCACCAACACATTTGGAGTGCTTGGGTATGCTTAGGAGCACACTGACTTTTCTAGCCTGCCCTATCTATGTTTCCTGGTAAAACACATGGGAAAATCCCATTGGAGGAAAATTCCACTTAGGGTTAGGGTTAGGTTACCATGGACTTGATAGAAGCCAAAGTGGACACTCCTACCAATAAAATTTGGAACCTGAGTGTACTTTCGGTATGGTTAGGAGGGCACTGACTTTTCTAGCCTGCCCTATCTATGTTTCCTGGTAAAACACATGGGAAAATCAGATTGGAGAAAAATTCCACTTAGAGCTAGGGTTCGGACACCATGAACTCATAGAGCAAAATGGACACCACTAACAAATTTGGCGTGCTTGGGTATGGTTAGGAGGGCACTGACTTTTCTAGCCTTCCCCATCTATGTTTCCTGGTAAAATACATGGGAAAATCCCATTGGAGGAAAATTCCACTTATGGCTAGGGTTAGGAGAACATGAACTCATAGAGCAAAATGGACATCACCAACAAATTCGTAGTGCTTGGGTATGCTGAGGATGGCACTCAATTTTCTAGCCTTACCTATATATGTTTCCTCGTAAAGCACATGGGAAAATCCCATTGGAGGAAAATTCCACTTGGGTTTAGATTTAGGTCACTGTCAACTCATACAGCAAAATGGACACAACCAACAAATTTGGAGTGCTTGGGTATTGTTAGGAAGGCACTGACTTTTCTAGCCTGCCCTATCTATGATTCCTGGTAAAATACATGGGAAAATCCTATTAGAGGAAAAGTCCACTAAGGGTTAGGGTTAGGAAACCATGAACTCATAGAGCAAAATGGACACCACCAACACATTCGGCGTGCTTGGGTATGCTTAGGAGCACACTGACATTTCTAGCTTGCCCTATCTATATGTCCAGGTAAAATGTATGGGAAAATCCCATTGGAGGAAAATTCGGCTTAGGGTTAGGTATAGGTTACCATGGAGTGATAGAGCCAAATGGACACCACTAATAAATTTGAGTGCTTCGGTATGGTTAGGAGGGCACTGACTTTTCTAGCCTGCCCTATCTATGTTTCCTGGTAAAACACATGGGAAAATCAGATTGGAGAAAAATTCCACTTAGAGCTAGGGTTCAGACACCATGAACTCATAGAGCAAAATGAACACCCGCAACAAATTTGGAGTGCTTGGGTATGGTTAGGAAGGCACGGACTTATTTTCCCTGCCCTATCTATGTTTCCTGGTAAAATACATGAGAAAATCCCATTGGAGGAAAATTCCACTTAGGGTTAGGGTTAGGTCACCATGAACTCATAGAGCAAAATGGACACCACCAACAAATTTGGAGTGCTTGGGTATGGTTAGGAGGGCACTGACTTTTCTAGCCTGCCCTATCAATGTTTCCTGTTGAAATACATGGGGAAATCCAATTGGAGGAAAATTCCAGTTAGGTTTAGGGTAAGGACACCATGGACCCAAAGAGCAAAATGGACACCCGCAACAAATTCGTAGTGCTTGGGTATGCTGAGGATGGCACTCAATTTTCTAGCCTTCCCTATATATGTTTCCTGGTAAAACACATGGGAAAATCCCATTGGAGGAAAATTCCACTTAGGTTTAGGTTTAGGAAACCATGAACTAATAGAGCAAAATGAACATCAGCAACAAATTCGGAGTGCTTGGGTATGCTTAGGAGGGCACGGAATTTTTTACCCTGCCCTATCTATTTTTCCTGGTAAAATACATGGGAAAATCCCATTGGAGGAAAATTCCACTTGTGTTTAGGTTTAGGTCACCGTCAACTCACACAGCAAAATGGACACCACCAACAACTTTGGAGTGCTTGGGTATTGTTAGGAGGGCACTGACTTTTCTAGCCTGCCCTATCTATGTTTCCTATTAAAATACATGAGAAAATCCCATTGGAGGAAAATTCCACTTAGGGTTAGGGTTAGGAAACCATGAACTCATAGAGCAAAATGGACACAACCAAGAAATTCGGAGTCCTTGGGTATGCTTAGGAGCACACTGACATTTCTAGCCTGCCCTATCTATATTTCCTGGTAAAATGTATGGGAAAATCCCATTGGAGGAAAATTCCAGTTAGGGTTAGGTATAGGTTACCATGGATTGATAGAGCCAAATGGACACCACCAATAAATTTGGAGTGCTTCAGTATGGTTAGGAGGGCACTGACTTTTCTAGCCTGCCCTAGCTATGTTTCCTGGTAAAACACATGGGAAAATCAGATTGGAGAAAAATTCCACTTAGAGCTAGGGTTCGGACACCATGAACTCATAGAGCAAAATGGACACTCCCAACAAATTTGGAGTGCTTGGGTATGGTTAGGAGGGCACTGACTTTTCTAGCCTGCCCTATCAATGTTTCCTGTTGAAATACATGGGGAAATCCCATTGGAGGAAAATTCCAGTTAGGTTTAGGGTAAGGACACCATGGACCCATAGAGCAAAATGGACATCGCCAAGAAATTCGTAGTGCTTGGGTATGCTTAGGAGCACACTGACATTTCTAGCCTGCCCTATCTATATTTCCTGGTAAAATGTATGGGAAAATCCCATTGGAGGAAAATTCCAGTTAGAGTTAGGTATAGGTTACGATGGATTGATAGAGCCAAATGGACACCACCAATAAATTTGGAGTGCTTCAGTATGGTTAGGAGGGCACTGACTTTTCTAGCCTGCCCTAGCTATGTTTCCTGGTAAAACACATGGGAAAATCAGATTGGAGAAAAATTCCACTTAGAGATAGGGTTCGGACACCATGAACTCATAGAGCAAAATGGACACCCCCAACAAATTTGGAGTGCTTGGGTATGGTTAGGAGGGCACTGACTTTTCTAGCCTGCCCTATCAATGTTTCCTGTTGAAATACATGGGGAAATCCAATTGGAGGAAAAATTCCACTTATGGCTAGGGTTAGGAGAACATGAACTCATAGAGCAAAATGGACATCGCCAACAAATTCGTAGTGCTTGGGTATGCTGAGGATGGCACTCAATTTTCTAGCCTTACCTATATATGTTTCCTCGTAAAACACATGGGAAAATCCCATTGGAGGAAAATTCCACTTGGGTTTAGATTTAGGTCACTGTCAACTCATACAGCAAAATGGACACAACCAACAAATTTGGAGTGCTTGGGTATTGTTAGGAGGGCACTGACTTTTCTAGCCTGCCCTATCTATGATTCCTGGTAAAATACATGGGAAAATCCTATTAGAGGAAAATTCCACTAAGGGTTAGGGTTAGGAAACCATGAACTCATAGAGCAAAATGGACACCACCAACACATTCGGCGTGCTTGGGTATGCTTAGGAGCACACTGACATTTCTAGCTTGCCCTATCTATATGTCCAGGTAAAATGTATGGGAAAATCCCATTGGAGGAAAATTCGGCTTAGGGTTAGGTATAGGTTACCATGGATTGATAGAGCCAAATGGACACCACTAATAAATTTGAGTGCTTCGGTATGGTTAGGAGGGCACTGACTTTTCTAGCCTGCCCTATCTATGTTTCCTGGTAAAACACATGGGAAAATCAGATTGGAGAAAAATTCCACTTAGAGCTAGGGTTCAGACACCATGAACTCATAGAGCAAAATGAACACCCGCAACAAATTTGGAGTGCTTGGGTATGGTTAGGAAGGCACGGACTTATTTTCCCTGCCCTATCTATGTTTCCTGGTAAAATACATGAGAAAATCCCATTGGAGGAAAATTCCACTTAGGGTTAGGGTTAGGTCACCATGAACTCATAGAGCAAAATGGACACCACCAACAAATTTGGAGTGCTTGGGTATGGTTAGGAGGGCACTGACTTTTCTAGCCTGCCCTATCAATGTTTCCTGTTGAAATACATGGGGAAATCCAATTGGAGGAAAATTCCAGTTAGGTTTAGGGTAAGGACACCATGGACCCATAGAGCAAAATGGACACCCGCAACAAATTCGTAGTGCTTGGGTATGCTGAGGATGGCACTCAATTTTCTAGCCTTCCCTATATATGTTTCCTGGTAAAACACATGGGAAAATCCCATTGGAGGAAAAGTCCACTTAGGTTTAGGTTTAGGAAACCATGAACTAATAGAGCAAAATGAACATCAGCAACAAATTCGGAGTGCTTGGGTATGCTTAGGAGGGCACGGAATTTTTTACCCTGCCCTATCTATTTTTCCTGGTAAAATACATGGGAAAATCCCATTGGAGGAAAATTCCAATTGGGTTTACGTTTAGGTCACCGTCAACTCATACAGCAAAATGGACACCACCAACAAATTTGGAGTGCTTGGGTATTGTTAGGAGGGCACTGACTTTTCTAGCATGCCCTATCTATTTTTCCTGTTAAAATACATGAGAAAATCCCATTGGAGGAAAATTCCACTTAGGGTTAGGGTTAGGAAACCATGAACTCATAGAGCAAAATGGACACAACCAAGACATTCGGAGTCCTTGGGTATGCTTAGGAGGGCACGGATTTCTCTCCCCTGCCCTATCTATATTTCCTGGTAAAATACAAGGGAAAATCCCATTGGAGGAAAATTCCACTGAGGGTTAGGGTTAGGTCACCATGAACGCATAGAGGAAAATGGACACCACCAACAAATTTGGAGTGCTTGGGTATGGTTAGGAGGGCACTGACTTTTCTAGCCTTCCCTATCTATGTTTCCTGATAAAATAGATGGGAAAATCCCATTGGAGGAAAATTCCACTTAGGGTTAGGGTTAGGTCACCATGAAATCATAGAGCAAAATGAACACCACCAACAAATTTTGAGTCCTGGGGTATGGTTAGGAGGGCACTGACTTTTCTAGCCTGCCCTATCTATGTTTCCTGGTAAAATACATGGGAAAATCCTATTGGAGGAAAATTCCACTAAGGGTTAGGGTTAGGACACCATGAACTCATAGAGCAAAATGGACACCACCAACACATTCGGAGTGCTTGGGTATGCTTAGGAGCACACTGACTTTTCTAACCTGCCCTATCTATATTTCCTGGTAAAATGTATGGGAAAATCCCATTAGAGGAAAATTCCACTTAGGGTTAGGTATAGGTTACCATGGATGATAGAGCCAAATGGACACACACCAATAAAATTTGGAGTGCTTCAGTATGAGTTAGGAGGGCACGACTTTTCTAAGCCTGCCCAGTCCTAAGCTATGTTACTGGTTAAACACATGGGAAAATCAGATTGGGAAATTCCACTAGGAGCTAGGGTTCGGGACACCATGAAACCTAGAGTCAAAAGGGACACCCCACAATATTTGGAAGTGACTTGCGGTATGGTAGGAGGGCACTGACTTTTAAGCCTGCCCTATCAAGTTTCTGTGGAAAATACAGGGAAAATCCCATTTGCAGGAAAAATTACCCCACTAATGTGATAGGGTAGGAGGAACATGAAAACTATAGAGCAAAATGGGACATCGCGAACACAAATCGTAAAGTGCTTGCGGTATGCTGAGGATGGCACTCAATTGTCTAGCCTTACCTATATATGTTTCCTCGTAAAACACATGGGAAAATCCCATTGGAGGAAAATTCCACTTGGGTTTAGATTTAGGTCACTGTCAACTCATACAGCAAAATGGACACAACCAACTAATTTGGAGTGCTTGGGTATTGTTAGGAGGGCACTGACTTTTCTAGCCTGCCCTATCTATGATTCCTGGTAAAATACATGGGAAAATCCTATTGGAGGAAAATTCCACTAAGGGTTAGGGTTAGGAAACCATGAACTCATAGAGCAAAATGGACACTACCAACACATTCGGCGTGCTTGGGTATGCTTAGGAGCACACTGACATTTCTAGCTTGCCCTATCTATATGTCCTGGTAAAATGTATGGGAAAATCCCATTGGAGGAAAATTCGGCTTAGGGTTAGGTATAGGTTACCATGGATTGATAGAGCCAAATGGACACCACTAATAAATTTGGAGTGCTTCGGTATGGTTAGGAGGGCACTGACTTTTCTAGCCTGCCCTATCTATGTTTCCTGGTAAAACACATGGGAAAATCAGATTGGAGAAAAATTTCACTTAGAGCTAGGGTTCGGACACCATGAACTCATAGAGCAAAATGAACACCCGCAACAAATTTGGAGTGCTTGGGTATGGTTAGGAAGGCACGGACTTATTTTCCCTGCCCTATCTATGCTTCCTGGTAAAATACATGAGAAAATCCCATTGGAGGAAAATTCCACTTAGGGTTAGGGTTAGGTCACCATGAACTCATAGAGCAAAATGGACACCACCAACAAATTTGGAGTGCTTGGGTATGGTTAGGAGGGCACTGACTTTTCTAGCCTGCCCTATCAATGTTTCCTGTTGAAATACATGGGGAAATCCAATTGGAGGAAAATTCCAGTTAGGTTTAGGGTAAGGACACCATGGACCCATAGAGCAAAATGGACACTCGCAACAAATTCGTAGTGCTTGGGTATGCTGAGGATGGCACTCAATTTTCTAGCCTTCCCTATATATGTTTCCTGGTAAAACACATGGGAAAATCCCATTGGAGGAAAATTCCACTTAGGTTTAGGTTTAGGAAACCATGAACTAATAGAGCAAAACGAACATCAGCAACAAATTCGGAGTGCTTGGGTATGCTTAGGAGGGCACGGAATTTTTTACCCTGCCCTATCTATTTTTCCTGGTAAAATACATGGGAAAATCCCATTGGAGGAAAATTCCACTTGGGTTTAGGTTTAGGTCACCGTCAACTCATACAGCAAAATGGACACCACCCACAAATTTGGAGTGCTTGGGTATTGTTAGTAGGGCACTGACTTTTCTAACCTGCCCTATCTATGTTTCCTATTAAAATACATGAGAAAATCCCATTGGAGGAAAATTCCACTTAGGTGTGGGTAGGAAACCAGAAAACTCATAGGCAAATGGACAAACCAAGAAATTCGTGAGTCCTGGTTATGCTTAGGAGAACACTGACCTTTCTAGCATGCCCCTATTATCTATATTTCCTGGTAAAATGTTTGGGAAAATCCCATTGGAGGAAAATTCCACTTAGAGTTAGGGTTTGGTCACCATGAACTCATAGAGCAAAATCGACACCACCAACAAATTTGGAGCCATTGGGTATGGTTAGGAGGGCACTGACTTTTCTAGCCTGCCCTATCTATGTTTCCTGGTAAAACACATGGGAAAATCAGATTGGAGAAAAATTCCACTTAGAGCTAGGGTTCGGACACCATGAACTCATAGAGCAAAATGGACACTCCCAACAAATTTGGAGTGCTTGGGTATGGTTAGGAGGGCACTGACTTTTCTAGCCTGCCCTATCAATGTTTCCTGTTGAAATACATGGGGAAATCCCATTGGAGGAAAATTCCAGTTAGGTTTAGGGTAAGGACACCATGGACCCATAGAGCAAAATGGACATCGCCAAGAAATTCGTAGTGCTTGGGTATGCTTAGGAGCACACTGACATTTCTAGCCTGCCCTATCTATATTTCCTGGTAAAATGTATGGGAAAATCCCATTGGAGGAAAATTCCAGTTAGAGTTAGGTATAGGTTACCATGGATTGATAGAGCCAAATGGACACCACCAATAAATTTGGAGTGCTTCAGTATGGTTAGGAGGGCACTGACTTTTCTAGCCTGCCCTAGCTATGTTTCCTGGTAAAACACATGGGAAAATCAGATTGGAGGAAAAGTCCACTTAGGGTTAGGGTTAGGTCACCATGAACTCATAGCGCAAAATGGACATCGCCAACAAATTCAGAGTGCCTGGGTTTGGTTAGGAGGGCACTTACTTTTCTAGCCTGCCCTATCTAGGTTTCTTGGGAAAATACATGGGAAAATCCCATTGGAGGAAAATTCCACTTAGGGTTAGGGTTAGGTCACCATGAACTCATAGAGCAAAATGGACACGCCAACAAAATTCGTAGGCTTGGGTATGTGAGGATGGCACTCAATTTTCTAGCTTACCTTATATATGTTTCCTCGGTAAATACACATGGGGACAAATCCATTGGAGGGAAATTCCACTGGGTTTCGATTTAGGTTCGACTGTCAAACTCATACAGAAAATGGACACAACCAACACATTTGGAGTGCTTGGGTATTGTTAGGAGGGCACTGACTTTTC
The DNA here is from genome assembly GCF_016545835.1 of Crotalus tigris. Taxonomy (NCBI): domain Eukaryota; kingdom Metazoa; phylum Chordata; class Lepidosauria; order Squamata; family Viperidae; genus Crotalus; species Crotalus tigris. The sequence goes on along the minus strand of NW_024098448.1, from coordinate 3,783 downwards.
TAGCCTGCCCTATCTATGATTCCTGGTAAAATACATGGGAAAATCCTATTAGAGGAAAATTCCACTAAGGGTTAGGGTTAGGAAACCATGAACTCATAGAGCAAAATGGACACCACCAACACATTCGGCGTGCTTGGGTATGCTTAGGAGCACACTGACATTTCTAGCTTGCCCTATCTATATGTCCAGGTAAAATGTATGGGAAAATCCCATTGGAGGAAAATTCGGCTTAGGGTTAGGTATAGGTTACCATGGATTGATAGAGCCAAATGGACACCACTAATAAATTTGAGTGCTTCGGTATGGTTAGGAGGGCACTGACTTTTCTAGCCTGCCCTATCTATGTTTCCTGGTAAAACACATGGGAAAATCAGATTGGAGAAAAATTCCACTTAGAGCTAGGGTTAAGACACCATGAACTCATAGAGCAAAATGAACACCCGCAACAAATTTGGAGTGCTTGGGTATGGTTAGGAAGGCACGGACTTATTTTCCCTGCCCTATCTATGTTTCCTGGTAAAATACATGAGAAAATCCCATTGGAGGAAAATTCCACTTAGGGTTAGGGTTAGGTCACCATGAACTCATAGAGCAAAATGGACACCACCAACAAATTTGGAGTGCTTGGGTATGGTTAGGAGGGCACTGACTTTTCTAGCCTGCCCTATCAATGTTTCCTGTTGAAATACATGGGGAAATCCAATTGGAGGAAAATTCCAGTTAGGTTTAGGGTAAGGACACCATGGACCCATAGAGCAAAATGGACACCCGCAACAAATTCGTAGTGCTTGGGTATGCTGAGGATGGCACTCAATTTTCTAGCCTTCCCTATATATGTTTCCTGGTAAAACACATGGGAAAATCCCATTGGAGGAAAAGTCCACTTAGGTTTAGGTTTAGGAAACCATGAACTAATAGAGCAAAATGAACATCAGCAACAAATTCGGAGTGCTTGGGTATGCTTAGGAGGGCACGGAATTTTTTACCCTGCCCTATCTATTTTTCCTGGTAAAATACATGGGAAAATCCCATTGGAGGAAAATTCCACTTGGGTTTAGATTTAGGTCACCGTCAACTCACACAGCAAAATGGACACCACCAACAAATTTGGAGTGCTTGGGTATTGTTAGGAGGGCACTGACTTTTCTAGCCTGCCCTATCTATGTTTCCTATTAAAATACATGAGAAAATCCCATTGGAGGAAAATTCCACTTAGGGTTAGGGTTAGGAAACCATGAACTCATAGAGCAAAATGGACACAACCAAGAAATTCGGAGTCCTTGGGTATGCTTAGGAGCACACTGACATTTCTAGCCTGCCCTATCTATATTTCCTGGTCAAATGTATGGGAAAATCCCATTGGAGGAAAATTCAAGTTAGGTTGGTACTAGGTTACATGGATTGATTAGAGCCACAAAGGGGACACCAACCAAATCAAATTTGGAGACTAGTGATTCAGTATGGTTAGGAGGGCAACTGACTTTTTCCTTCTTTTTTATTTTTTTTTTTTTGTTCCTTTTGTCTTTATTTTTTCTTTTTTTGTTTTTCTTTTTCCTCCATGCATATAGAAAATGCCTGCCCTATCTATGTTTCCTGGTAAAACACAAGGGAAAATCAGATTGGAGAAAAATTCCACTTAGAGCTAGGGTTCGGACACCATGAACTCATAGAGCAAAATGGACACCACGAACAAATTTGGAGTGCTTGGGTATGGTTAGGAGGGCACTGACTTTTCTAGCCTTCCCTATCTATGTTTCCTGGTAAAATAAATGGGGATCAATCCATTGGAGGAAAAACTTACAGTTTAGGTTTAGGGTAAGGACACCATGGGGACCCATAGAGACAAAAATGGACATCGCCAAGAAACCATTCGTAGTGCTTGGGTATGCTTAGGAGTCACACTGACATTTCTAGCATGGCCCTTATCTATATTTCCTGGTAAAATGTAGGGAAAATCCCATGTAGGAAAATTCAGTTAGGGTTAGTATAGGTTACCATGGAATTGATAGAGCCAAATGGGACACCACCCAATAAATTTGGAGTGCTTCAGTATGGTTCAGGAGGGCACTGATTTTCTTAGCATTGCACTAGCTATGTTTCCTGGTAAAACACCATGGGGAAATCCCATTGGAGGAAAATTCCAGTTAGGTTTAGGGTAAGGACACCATGGACCCATAGAGCAAAATGGACATCGCCAACAAATTTGTAGTGCTTGGGTATGCTTTGGAGGGCACTCAATTTTCTAGCCTGCCTTTAATATGTTTCCTGGTAAAATACATGGGAAAATCCCATTGGAGGAAAATTCCACTTATGGCTAGGGTTAGGAGAACATGAACTCATAGAGCAAAATGGACATCGCCAACAAATTCGTAGTGCTTGGGTATGCTGAGGATGGCACTCAATTTTCTAGCCTTACCTATATATGTTTCCTCGTAAAACACATGGGAAAATCCCATTGGAGGAAAATTCCACTTGGGTTTAGATTTAGGTCACTGTCAACTCATACAGCAAAATGGACACAACCAACAAATTTGGAGTGCTTGGGTATTGTTAGGAGGGCACTGACTTTTCTAGCCTGCCCTATCTATGATTCCTGGTAAAATACATGGGAAAATCCTATTGGAGGAAAATTCCACTAAGGGTTAGGGTTAGGAAACCATGAACTCATAGAGCAAAATGGACACTACCAACACATTCGGCGTGCTTGGGTATGCTTAGGAGCACACTGACATTTCTAGCTTGCCCTATCTATATGTCCTGGTAAAATGTATGGGAAAATCCCATTGGAGGAAAATTCGGCTTAGGGTTAGGTATAGGTTACCAGGGATTGATAGAGCCAAATGGACACCACTAATAAATTTGGAGTGCTTCGGTATGGTTAGGAGGGCACTGACTTTTCTAGCCTGCCCTATCTATGTTTCCTGGTAAAACACATGGGAAAATCAGATTGGAGAAAAATTCCACTTAGAGCTAGGGTTCGGACACCATGAACATAGAAGCAAAATGAACACCCGCAAAAAAATGTTTGGGAGTGGCTTGGGTATGGTGAGGAAGGCACGGATTATTTTCCCTGCCATCTATGTTTCCTGTAAAAATAATGAGAAATCCCATTGGAGGAAAATTCCACCTTAGGGTTAGGGTTAGGTCACCCATGAACTCATAGAGCAAAATGGGAACACACCAACAAAATTTGGAGTGCTTGGGTATGGTTAGGAGGGCACTGACTTTTCTAGCCTGCCCTATCAATGTTTCCTGTTGAAATACATGGGGAAATCCAATTGGAGGAAAATTCCAGTTAGGTTTAGGGTAAGGACACCATGGACCCAAAGAGCAAAATGGACACCCGCAACAAATTCGTAGTGCTTGGGTATGCTGAGGATGGCACTCAATTTTCTAGCCTTCCCTATATATGTTTCCTGGTAAAACACATGGGAAAATCCCATTGGAGGAAAATTCCACTTAGGTTTAGGTTTAGGAAACCATGAACTAATAGAGCAAAATGAACATCAGCAACAAATTCGGAGTGCTTGGGTATGCTTAGGAGGGCACGGAATTTTTTACCCTGCCCTATCTATTTTTCCTGGTAAAATACATGGGAAAATCCCATTGGAGGAAAATTCCACTTGTGTTTAGGTTTAGGTCACCGTCAACTCACACAGCAAAATGGACACCACCAACAACTTTGGAGTGCTTGGGTATTGTTAGGAGGGCACTGACTTTTCTAGCCTGCCCTATCTATGTTTCCTATTAAAATACATGAGAAAATCCCATTGGAGGAAAATT
>NW_024098447.1:0-25680 GCF_016545835.1 Crotalus tigris | reverse complement strand
GAAAAGTCAGTGCCCTCCTAATCATTCCCAAGAACTCTGAGTTTGTTGCCAATGTCCATTTTGCTATCTGAGTTAAAGGTGACCTAACCCTAACCCTAAGCGGAATTATCCCCAATAGGATTTTTCCATGTATTTTCCCATGAAACATAGATAGGACAGCCTAGAAAAGTCAGTGCTCTCCTAATCATTCCCAAGCACTCTGAATTTGTTGCCGATGACCATTTTGCAGTCTGAGTTCATGGTAACCTAACCCTAACCCTAAGTGGAATTTTCCCAAATAGGATTTTCCCATGTTTTTTTACCAGAAAACCTAGATAGGAAAGCCTAGACAAGTCAGTGCCTTCCTTATCCTACACCAGCACCCTGAATAGGTTGCCAATTTCCATTTTGCAGTCTGAGTTCATGGTGACCTAACCTTAACCTTTAGTGGAATTTTCCCAAATAGGATTTTCCCATGCATTTTACCAGGAAAAATAGATAGGGCATTGTAGAAAAGTCTGTGCCCTCCTAACCATTCCCAAGCACTCTGAATTTGTTGCCGATGACCAATTTGCAATCCAAGTTCATGGTGACCTAACCCTAACCCTAACCTTAAGTGGAATTTTCCAAAATAGGATTTTCCCCTGTTTTTTACCAGGAAACATAGATAGGACAGCATGGAAATGTCAGTGCACTCCTAATCATTCTCAAGCACTCTGAGTTTGTTGCCGATGTCCATTTTGCTCTCTGATTTAATTGCGACCTAACCCTAAACCTTTGTGGAATTTTCCCAAATAGGATTTTTCCATGTATTTTATCAGGAAACATAGATAGGGCAGTCTAGAAAGATCAGTGACCTCCTAATCATTCCCAAACACCCCGAATATGTTGCTGATGTCAATTTTTCTATCTGATTTCATGGTGTCCTAATCCTAACCCTAAGTAGGATTTTCCCATATAGGATTTTCCCATGTATTGTACAAGGAAACACAGATAAGGCAGTGTAGAAATATCAGTGCCCCCCTAACTATTCTTAAGCACCGTGACTATGTTGCCAATGTCCATTTTGCAATACGAGTTCATGGTGACCTAACCCTAACCCTAAGTGGAATTTTCCCAAATAGGATTTTTCCATGTATTTTACCATGAAACATTGATAGGACAGCCTAGAAAAGTCAGTGCCCTCCTAATCATTCCCAAGAACTCTGACTTTGTTGCCAATGTCCATTTTGCTATCTGAGTTAATGATGACCTAACCCTAACCCTAAGTGGAATTTTCCCAAATAGGATTTTTCCATGTATTTTACAGGAAACATAGATAGGACAGCCTAGAAATGTCAGTGCCCTACTTACCATTCCCAAGTTCCCCAAATATGTTGCCAATGACCATTTTCCAATACGAGTTCATAGTGACCTAACCCTAACCCTAAGTGGAATTTTCCCAAATAGGATTTTTCCATGTATTTTACCATGAAACATTGATAGGACAGCCTAGAAAAGTCAGTGCCCTCCTAATCATTCCCAAGAACTCGGAGTTTGTTGCCAATGTCCATTTTGCTATCTGAGTTAAAGGTGACCTAACCCTAACCCTACGCGGAATTTTCCCAAATAGGATTTTTCCATGTATTTTCCCATGAAACATAGATAGGACAGCCTAGAAAAGTCAGTGCTCTCCTAATCATTCGCAAGCACTTCGAGTTTGTTGCCGATGTCCATTTTTCTATCCGATTTCATGGTGACCTGACCCTAATCCTAAGTGGAATTTTCCCAAATAGGATTTTTCCATATATTTTACAGGAAACATAGATAGGACAGCCTAGAAATGTCAGTGCCCTCCTAATCATTCCCAAGAACTCTGAGTTTGTTGCCAATGTCCATTTTGCTATCTGAGTTAAAGGTGACCTAACCCTAACCCTAAGCGGAATTTTCCCAAATAGGAGTTTTCCATGTATTTTACCATGAAACATTGATAGGACAGCCTAGAAAAGTCAGTGCTCTCCTAATCATTCGCAAGCACTTCGAGTTTGTTGCCGATGTCCGTTTTTCTATCCGATTTCATGGTGACCTGACCCCAATCCTAAGTGGAATTTTCCCAAATAGGATTTTCCCATGTATTTTCCCATGAAACATAGATAGGACAGCATAGAAAAGTCAGTGCCCTCCTAACCATTCCCAAGCACTCTGAATTTGTTGCCGATGACCATTTTGCAGTCTGAGTTCATGGTAACCTAACCCTAACCCTAAGTGGAATTTTCCCAAATAGGATTTTCCCATGTTTTTTTTACCAGAAAACCTAGATAGGAAAGCCTAGACAAGTCAGTGCCTTCCTTATCCTACACCAGCACCCTGAATAGGTTGCCAATTTCCATTTTCCAGTACGAGTTCATGGTGACCTAACCTTAACCTTTAGTGGAATTTTCCCAAAAAAGGATTTTCCCATGCATTTTTTTTTTTATTGAAAGTTTTATAAATTTTACAAAAAAGGAAAAATAATACAAAACAAAAGGCAACATATACAGAAAAATAAAACTAAACAATACATATATTAAATAAAAAAAAAAACCCCATCCCCCAGCCCTCCCAAAAAAAAAAAAACCCTCCCTTCCCCCCCCCCTGAGCTTCCCAGAGCAGAATATAGGCTTAAAAAATAAAAATAAAAATTAAATTAAAAACTTTATATTTATATATATAAAAAAATTATCTATAATATATATGAAAATAAAACTTATGAAAAAACTATATAATATTTTTGTATACCCAATCTAAATTGTATAAATTTTATCCATTTATCCCAAACCGCAAAAAACTTCTCTTGCGTTTGTTGCTTTAAGAAAGCCGAAATCTTTGCCATTTCTGCCAGATAAGCTACTTTAAGAAACCATTCCTGCAATGTAGGCAAAGATTCCTTCTTCCAGTATTGTCCTACTAACAGCCTAGCGGCTGTGATCAATTTTAACATCAATACAACCTCCTTTGTATCACAATCTGTAACAATACCTAACAAAAATAATTGCGGAGTAAATTTTACCCTCCTTCTAACAATTCTCTGGATATTCCACCATATTTTGATCCAAAATGCTTTTATCTCTCTGCATGACCACCAAATATGATAATAGGAAGCCTCCTTATAACCACATCTCCAACATTTGGGTTGCACGTCAGGATCCATATAAGACATTTTTTGTGGATCAAGGTGCCATCTATAAAACATTTTATAAAAATTCTCCCTTAAGTTCTGTGCTTGAGTAAATTTGACATTTCTCACCCAAATAGTTTCCCAGGTTTCCAATGAAACTGGCTCACCAAAATTCTGCGCCCATCTAATCATACAATCTTTAATTAGTTCCGTTTCTGAGTCCAATTCAACTAAAACCCCATAAATTCTCTTAATGTGGGTGTGTCTTTGATCCTTCAGTTGCTTAATAAGGTTTTCATCTTCTCTAAGAAAACCCACCTTACAATCCATCTTCCATCTATCTAATAGTTGCCTATATTGGAACCAAGAATAAGTAAAATTTTCTTGTGCTAACTCTTCCCGTGATTTTAATTGCCAATTTTGTCCATCCCATTTAAGTAACTGTCTATAAGACACCATATCCATTTTAACCCCTCTTTTTATTCCTTCTATCGCATGCCAAGGTATAGCCCATAATGGTACTTTAAAATCACTTTTATAATATTTTCTCCAAATCCTAAGTAAAGAAATTCTTAAAATATGAGATTTAAAAGCCCAATCTATTTTTTTATTAAATATTAAATAGGCATGCCACCCAGAAAGTAAATCCCATCCCTCTAGATAAAGTATCTCAGAATTTGTCAAATTTACCCAGTCACTAATTAATGTTAAAACCACCGCATCATAATATAATTTCAAATTTGGTACCTTGAGTCCGCCCCTCTCACGGAAGTCTTGCATAATTTTGAACTTAACCCTTGGTTTTTTCCCTGCCCCAATAAATTTATTGAGACCCTTCTGCCACTCATTTAAATTAATCTCATTTTTCAAAATTGGTAACATTTGAAACAAAAAAAGAAACTTGGGTAGAATATTCATTTTTATCACTTCAATTCTTCCCATGAGGGATAATTGCAACTTTTCCCAATTCTTCAAGTCCTTCTGTACCCTGACCCACAACCTTTCATAATTATTTTTAAATAATTTTGCATTAGAAACAGACAGCATCACCCCCAATATTTTACCTTATTAACAATCTCAAAACCCGTCAAGTTGACCAAAATCTGCTTCTCCTGACTCGACATATTTTTAGGTAAAATTTTAGTCTTATTTACGTTAATCTTAAAACCCGAGACCAAACCATAATGATGAATCAACTGTAATAAGTTTACTACAGAATAATCAGGTTGCGACAAAGTAACAACCAAGTCATCCGCAAAAGCTCTAAACTTATATTCTTTTTTATTAACATATATTCCTTTAATTTCCTGAGACTCTCGAATTTTAATCAATAATATTTCCAATGTTAAAACAAACAACAATGGCGATAAAGGACACCCCTGTCTAGTACCTTTCTCTATTGTAAAAACCTCCGACAAACCTCCATTAACAATAAGTTGTGCCGTTTGTTTTTGATATAGTACCGTAAGGGCTTGTAATATCTTTTCACCAAAATTCATTTCTTCCATTACTCTTAACATAAAATGCCAATTCAATTGATCAAATGCTTTTTCAGCATCTAAAAATATGAGCCCTGCAGGAACTTGGTTGTTCTTGTCTAAATATTCTAGTAAATTAATAATTTGTCTGACATTATTGTTCATATACCTTCCTGTTATAAATCCTGATTGATCTTTATGCACAAGATGATGCACCACCCTCATAAGCCTATTTACCAAAATTTTTACAAATATCTTATAATCCACATTTAAAAGAGATATAGGCCTGTAATTTTTTGGTAGGGTAAGATCTTGATCCTCCTTTGGAATCAATGATATAAAAGCACTACGCCATGAAGGAGGAACCTCTAAACCCTGTAAAATACCATTAAAAAGATCATGTAATGGTTGGATCATCTCCTCTATTAGAACTTTGTAATAAACAGCTGTTAACCCATCCGTACCCGGTGCTTTCCCTAATTTCAATTGTTGAATTGCTGAGGTAATTTCCTCCTTAGTAATTAAACCATTAAGTTCATATTTCTGATCCTCAGTCAGTTTAGGAAAACTTGCCTCAGCTAAATATTTATTTATATCTAGCATTTGTATATTAGTAGATTTATATAGGTTTTGATAATAATCCAAAAAAGATTTTTTAATCAATTCCTTCTGAGAAACTAATTTACCCTTATAGTTTTTTCCCATGCATTTTAACAGGAAAAATAGATAGGGCAGTGTAGAAAAGTCAGTGCCCTCCTAACGATTCCCAAGCACTCTGAATTTGTTGCCGATGACCAATTTGCAATCCAAGTTCATGGTGACCTAACCCTAACCCTAACCTTAAGTGGAATTTTCCAAAATAGGATTTTCCCCTGTTTTTTACCAGGAAACATAGATAGGACAGCATGCTAATGTCAGTGCACTCCTAATCATTCCCAAGAACTCTGACTTTGTTGCCAATGTCCATTTTGCTATCTGAGTTAATGATGACCTAACCCTAACCCTAAGTGGAATTTTCCCAAATAGGATTTTTCCATGTATTTTACAGGAAACATAGATAGGACAGCTTAGAAATGTCAGTGCCCTACGTACCATTCCCAAGTTCCCCGAATAAGTTGCCAATGACCATTTTCCAATACGAGTTCATAGTGACCTAACCCTAACCCTAAGTGGAATTTTCCCAAATAGGATTTTTCCATGTATTTTACCACGAAACATTGATAGGACAGCCTAGAAAAGTCAGTGCCCTCTTAATCATTCCCAAGAACTCTGAGTTTGTTGCCAATGTCCATTTTGCTATCTTAGTTAAAGGTGACCTAACCCTAACCCTAAGCGGAATTTTCCCAAATAGGAGTTTTCCATGTATTTTCCCATGAAACATAGATAGGACAGCCTAGAAAAGTCAGTGCTCTCCTAATCATTCGCAAGCACTTTGAGTTTGTTGCCGATGTCCATTTTTCTATCCGATTTCATGGTGACCTGACCCCAATCCTAAGTGGAATTTTCCCAAATAGGATTTTCCCATGTATTTTCCCATGAAACATAGATAGGACAGCATAGAAAAGTCAGTGCCCTCCTAACCATTCCCAAGCACTCTGAATTTGTTGCCGATGACCATTTTGCAGTCTGAGTTCATGGTAACCTAACCCTAACCCTAAGTGGAATTTTCCCAAATAGGATTTTCCCATGTTTTTTTACCAGAAAACCTAGATAGGAAAGCCTAGACAATTCAGTGCCTTCCTTATCCTACACCAGCACCCTGAATAGGTTGCCAATTTCCATTTTCCAATATGAGTTCATGGTGACCTAACCTTAACCTTTAGTGGAATTTTCCCAAATAGGATTTTCCCATGCATTTTACCAGGAAAAATAGATAGGGCATTGTAGAAAAGTCAGTGCCCTCCTAATCATTCCCAAGAACTCTGAGTTTGTTGCCAATGTCCATTTTGCTATCTGAGTTAAAGGTGACCTAACCCTAACCCTAAGCGGAATTTTCCCAAATAGGATTTTTCCATGTATTTTCCCATGAAACATAGATAGGACAGCCTAGAAAAGTCAGTGCTCTCCTAATCATTCGCAAGCACTTCGAGTTTGTTGCCGATGTCCATTTTTCTATCCGATTTCATGGTGACCTGACCCCAATCCTAAGTGGAATTTTCCCAAATAGGATTTTTCCATGTGTTTTACCATGAAACATAGATAGGACAGCCTAGAAAGGTCAGTGCCCTTCTCATCATTCCCAAGAACTCTGACTTTGTTGCCAATGTCCATTTTGCTATCTGAGTTAATGATGACCTAACCCTAACCCTAAGTGGAATTTTCCCAAATAGGATTTTTCCATGTATTTTACAGGAAACATAGAGAGGACAGCCTAGAAATGTCAGTGCCCTACTTACCATTCCCAAGTTCCCCGAATATGTTGCCAATGACCATTTTCCAGTACGAGTTCATAGTGACCTAACCCTAACCCTAAGTGGAATTTTCCCAAATAGGATTTTTCCATGTATTTTACCATGAAACATTGATAGGACAGCCTAGAAAAGTCAGTGCCCTCCTAATCATTCCCAAGAACTCTGAGTTTGTTGCCAATGTCCATTTTGCTATCTGAGTTAAAGGTGACCTAACCCTAACCCTAAGCGGAATTTTCCCAAATAGGATTTTTCCATGTATTTTCCCATGAAACATAGATAGGACAGCCTAGAAAAGTCAGTGCTCTCCTAATCATTCGCAAGCACTTCGAGTTTGTTGCCGATGTCCATTTTTCTATCCGATTTCATGGTGACCTGACCCCAATCCTAAGTGGAATTTTCCCAAATAGGATTTTTCCATGTGTTTTACCATGAAACATAGATAGGACAGCCTAGAAAGGTCAGTGCCCTTCTCATCATTCCCAAGAACTCTGACTTTGTTGCCAATGTCCATTTTGCTATCTGAGTTAATGATGACCTAACTCTAACCCTAAGTGGAATTTTCCCAAATAGGATTTTTCCATGTATTTTACAGGAAACATAGATAGGACAGCCTAGAAATGTCAGTGCCCTACTTACCATTCCCAAGTTCCCCGAATATGTTGCCAATGACCATTTTCCAATACGGTTCATAGTGACCTAACCCTAACCCTAAGTGGAATTTTCCCAAATAGGATTTTTCCATGTATTTTACCATGAAACATTGATAGGACAGCCTAGAAAAGTCAGTGCCCTCCTAATCATTCCCAAGAACTCTGAGTTTGTTGCCAATGTCCATTTTGCTATCTGAGTTAAAGGTGACCTAACCCTAACCCTAAGTGGAATTTTCCCAAATAGGATTTTTCCATGTATTTTACCATGAAACATTGATAGGACAGCCTAGAAAAGTCAGTGCCCTCCTAATCATTCCCAAGAACTCTGAGTTTGTTGCCAATGTCCATTTTGCTATCTGAGTTAAAGGTGACCTAACCCTAACCCTAAGCGGAATTTTCCCAAATAGGATTTTTCCATGTATTTTCCCATGAAACATAGATAGGACAGCCTAGAAAAGTCAGTGCTCTCCTAATCATTCGCAAGCACTTCGAGTTTGTTGCCGATGTCCATTTTTCTATCCGATTTCATGGTGACGTGACCCCAATCCTAAGTGGAATTTTCCCAAATAGGATTTTTCCATGTGTTTTACCATGAAACATAGATAGGACAGCCTAGAAAGGTCAGTGCCCTTCTCATCATTCCCAAGAACTCTGACTTTGTTGCCAATGTCCATTTTGCTATCTGAGTTAATGATGACCTAACCCTAACCCTAAGTGGAATTTTCCCAAATAGGATTTTTCCATATATTTTACAGGAAACATAGATAGGACAGCCTAGAAATGTCAGTGCCCTACTTACCATTCCCAAGTTCCCCGAATATGTTGCCAATTTCCATTTTGCAGTCTGAGTTCATGGTGACCTAACCTTTACCTTTAGTGGAATTTTCCCAAATAGGATTTTCCCATGCATTTTACCAGGAAAAATAGATAGGGCAGTGTAGAAAAGTCAGTGCCCTCCTAACCATTCCCAAGCACTCTGAATTTGTTGCCGATGACCAATTTGCAATCTGAGTTAAAGGTGACCTAACCCTAACCCTAAGCGGAATTTTCCCAAATAGGATTTTTCCATGTATTTTCCCATGAAACATAGATAGGACAGCCTAGAAAAGTCAGTGCTCTCCAAATCATTCGCAAGCACTTCGAGTTTGTTGCCGATGTCCATTTTTCTATACGATTTCATGGTGACCTGACCCCAATCCTAAGTGGAATTTTCCCAAATAGGATTTTCCCATGTATTTTCCCATGAAACATAGATAGGACAGCATAGAAAAGTCAGTGCCCTCCTAACCATTCCCAAGCACTCTGAATTTGTTGCCGATGACCATTTTGCAGTCTGAGTTCATGGTAACCTAACCCTAACCCTAAGTGGAATTTTCCCAAATAGGATTTTCCCATGTTTTTTTACCAGAAAACCTAGATAGGAAAGCCTAGACAAGTCAGTGCCTTCCTTATCCTACACCAGCACCCTGAATAGGTTGCCAATTTCCATTTTCCAATATGAGTTCATGGTGACCTAACCTTAACCTTTAGTGGAATTTTCCCAAATAGGATTTTCCCATGTTTTTTTACCAGAAAACCTAGATAGGAAAGCCTAGACAAGTCAGTGCCTTCCTTATCCTACACCAGCACCCTGAATAGGTTGCCAATTTCCATTTTCCAATATGAGTTCATGGTGACCTAACCTTAACCTTTAGTGGAATTTTCCCAAATAGGATTTTTCCATGTATTTTCCCATGAAACATAGATAGGACAGCCTAGAAAAGTCAGTGCTCTCCTAATCATTCGCAAGCACTTCGAGTTTGTTGCCGATGTCCATTTTTCTATCCGATTTCATGGTGACCTGACCCCAATCCTAAGTGGAATTTTCCCAAATAGGATTTTCCCCTGTTTTTTACCAGGAAACATAGATAGGACAGCATGCAAATGTCAGTGCACTCCTAATGATTCCCAAGAACTCTGACTTTGTTGCCAATGTCCATTTTGCTATCTGAGTTAATGATGACCTAACCCTAACCCTAAGTGGAATTTTCCCAAATAGGATTTTTCCATGTATTTTACAGGAAACATAGATAGGACAGCTTAGAAATGTCAGTGCCCTACTTACCATTCCCAAGTTCCCCGAATAAGTTGCCAATGACCATTTTCCAATACGAGTTCATAGTGACCTAACCCTAACCCTAAGTGGAATTTTCCCAAATAGGATTTTTCCATGTATTTTACCACGAAACATTGATAGGACAGCCTAGAAAAGTCAGTGCCCTCTTAATCATTCCCAAGAACTCTGAGTTTGTTGCCAATGTCCATTTTGCTATCTTAGTTAAAGGTGACCTAACCCTAACCCTAAGCGGAATTTTCCCAAATAGGATTTTTCCATGTATTTTCCCATGAAACATAGATAGGACAGCCTAGAAAAGTCAGTGCTCTCCTAATCATTCGCAAGCACTTCGAGTTTGTTGCCGATGTCCATTTTTCTATCTGATTTCATGGTGACCTGACCCCAATCCTAAGTGGAATTTTCCCAAATAGGATTTTCCCATGTATTTTCCCATGAAACATAGATAGGACAGCATAGAAAAGTCAGTGCCCTCCTAACCATTCCCAAGCACTCTGAATTTGTTGCCGATGACCATTTTGCAGTCTGAGTTCATGGTAACCTAACCCTAACCCTAAGTGGAATTTTCCCAAATAGGATTTTCCCATGTTTTTTTACCAGAAAACCTAGATAGGAAAGCCTAGACAAGTCAGTGCCTTCCTTATCCTACACCAGCACCCTGAATAGGTTGCCAATTTCCATTTTCCAATATGAGTTCATGGTGACATAACCTTAACCTTTAGTGGAATTTTCCCAAATAGGATTTTCCCATGCATTTTACCAGGAAAAATAGATAGGGCAGTGTAGAAAAGTCAGTGCCCTCCTAATCATTCCCAAGAACTCTGAGTTTGTTGCCAATGTCCATTTTGCTATCTGAGTTAAAGGTGACCTAACCCTAACCCTAAGCGGAATTATCCCAAATAGGATTTTTCCATGTATTTTCCCATGAAACATAGATAGGACAGCCTAGAAAAGTCAGTGCTCTCCTAATCATTCGCAAGCACTTCGAGTTTGTTGCCGATGTCCATTTTTCTATCCGATTTCATGGTGACCTGACCCCAATCCTAAGTGGAATTTTCCCAAATAGGATTTTTCCATGTGTTTTACCATGAAACATAGATAGGACAGCCTAGAAAGGTCAGTGCCCTTCTCATCATTCCCAAGAACTCTGACTTTGTTGCCTATGTCCATTTTCCTATCTGAGTTAATGATGACCTAACCCTAACCCTAAGTGGAATTTTCCCAAGTAGGATTTTTCCATGTATTTTACAGGAAACATAGATAGGACAGCTTAGAAATGTCAGTGCCCTACTTACCATTCCCAAGTTCCCCGAATAAGTTGCCAATGACCATTTCCCAATACGAGTTCATAGTGACCTAACCCTAACCCTAAGTGGAATTTTCCCAAATAGGATTTTTCCATGTATTTTACCACGAAACATTGATAGGACAGCCTAGAAAAGTCAGTGCCCTCTTAATCATTCCCAAGAACTCTGAGTTTGTTGCCAATGTCCATTTTGCTATCTTAGTTAAAGGTGACCTAACCCTAACCCTAAGCGGAATTTTCCCAAATAGGAGTTTTCCATGTATTTTCCCATGAAACATAGATAGGACAGCCTAGAAAAGTCAGTGCTCTCCTAATCATTCCCAAGCACTCTGAATTTGTTGCCGATGACCATTTTGCAGTCTGAGTTCATGGTAACCTAACCCTAACCCTAAGTGGAATTTTCCCAAATAGGATTTTCCCATGTTTTTTTACCAGAAAACCTAGATAGGAAAGCCTAGACAAGTCAGTGCCTTCCTTATCCTACACCAGCACCCTGAATAGGTTGCCAATTTCCATTTTGCAGTCTGAGTTCATGGTGACCTAACCTTAACCTTTAGTGGAATTTTCCCAAATAGGATTTTCCCATGCATTTTACCAGGAAAAATAGATAGGGCAGTGTAGAAAAGTCTGTGCCCTCCTAACCATTCCCAAGCACTCTGAATTTGTTGCCGATGACCAATTTGCAATCCAAGTTCATGGTGACCTAACCCTAACCCTAACCTTAAGTGGAATTTTCCAAAATAGGATTTTCCCCTGTTTTTTACCAGGAAACATAGATAGGACAGCATGCAAATGTCAGTGCCCTCCTAATCATTCCCAAGAACTCTGAGTTTGTTGCCAATGTCCATTTTGCTATCTGAGTTAAAGGTGACCTAACCCTAACCCTAAGCGGAATTTTCCCAAATAGGAGTTTTCCATGTATTTTACCATGAAACATTGATAGGACAGCCTAGAAAAGTCAGTGCTCTCCTAATCATTCGCAAGCACTTCGAGTTTGTTGCCGATGTCCGTTTTTCTATCCGATTTCATGGTGACCTGACCCCAATCCTAAGTGGAATTTTCCCAAATAGGATTTTCCCATGTATTTTCCCATGAAACATAGATAGGACAGCATAGAAAAGTCAGTGCCCTCCTAACCATTCCCAAGCACTCTGAATTTGTTGCCGATGACCATTTTGCAGTCTGAGTTCATGGTAACCTAACCCTAACCCTAAGTGGAATTTTCCCAAATAGGATTTTCCCATGTTTTTTTACCAGAAAACCTAGATAGGAAAGCCTAGACAAGTCAGTGCCTTCCTTATCCTACACCAGCACCCTGAATAGGTTGCCAATTTCCATTTTCCAGTACGAGTTCATGGTGACCTAACCTTAACCTTTAGTGGAATTTTCCCAAAAAAGGATTTTCCCATGCATTTTTTTTTTTATTGAAAGTTTTATAAATTTTACAAAAAAGGAAAAATAATACAAAACAAAAGGCAACATATACAGAAAAATAAAACTAAACAATACATATATTAAATAAAAAAAAAAACCCCATCCCCCAGCCCTCCCAAAAAAAAAAAAACCCTCCCTTCCCCCCCCCCTGAGCTTCCCAGAGCAGAATATAGGCTTAAAAAATAAAAATAAAAATTAAATTAAAAACTTTATATTTATATATATAAAAAAATTATCTATAATATATATGAAAATAAAACTTATGAAAAAACTATATAATATTTTTGTATACCCAATCTAAATTGTATAAATTTTATCCATTTATCCCAAACAGCAAAAAACTTCTCTTGCGTTTATTGCTTTAAGAAAGCCGAAATCTTTGCCATTTCTGCCAGATAAGCTACTTTAAGAAACCATTCCTGCAATGTAGGCAAAGATTCCTTCTTCCAATATTGTCCTACTAACAGCCTAGCGGCTGTGATCAAGTTTAACATCAATACAACCTCCTTTGTATCACAATCTGTAACAATACCTAACAAAAATAATTGCGGAGTAAATTTTACCCTCCTTCTAAAAATTCTCTGGATATTCCACCATATTTTAATCCAAAATGCTTTTATCTCTCTGCATGACCACCAAATATGATAATAAGAAGCCTCCTTATAACCACATCTCCAACATTTGGGTTGCACGTCAGGATACATATAAGACATTTTTTGTGGATCAAGGTGCCATCTATAAAACATTTTATAAAAATTCTCCCTTAAGTTCTGTGCTTGAGTAAATTTGACATTTCTCACCCAAATAGTTTCCCAGGTGTCCAATGAAACTGGCTCACCAAAATTCTGCGCCCATCTAATCATACAATCTTTAATTAGTTCCGTTTCTGAGTCCAATTCAACTAAAACCCCATAAATTCTCTTAATGTGGGTTTGTCTTTGATCCTTCAGTTGCTTAATAAGATTTTCATCTTCTCTAAGAAAACCCACCTTACAATCCATCTTCCATCTATCTAATAGTTGCCTATATTGGAACCAAGAATAAGTAAAATTTTCTTGTGCTAATTCTTCCCGTGATTTTAATTGCCAGTTTTGTCCATCCCATTTAAGTAACTGTCTATAAGACACCATATCCATTTTAACCCCTCTTTTTATTCCTTCTATCGCATGCCAAGGTATAGCCCATAATGGTACTTTAAAATCACTTTTATAATATTTTCTCCAAATCCTAAGTAAAGAAATTCTTAAAATATGAGATTTAAAAGCCCAATCTATTTTTTTATTAAATATTAAATAGGCATGCCACCCATAAAGTAAATCCCATCCCTCTAAGTAAAGTATCTCAGAATTTGTCAAATTTACCCAATCACTAATTAATGTTAAAACCACCGCATCATAATATAATTTCAAATTTGGTACCTTAAGTCCACCCCTCTCACGGAAGTCTTGCATAATTTTAAACTTAACCCTTGGTTTTTTCCCTGCCCAAATAAATTTGTTGAGACCCTTCTGCCACTCATTTAAATTAATCTCATTTTTCAAAATTGGTAACATTTGAAACAAAAAAAGAAACTTGGGTAGAATATTCATTTTTATCACTTCAATTCTTCCCATGAGGGATAATTGCAACTTTTCCCAATTCTTCAAGTCCTTCTGTACCCTGACCCACAACCTTTCATAATTATTTTTAAATAATTTTGCATTAGAAACAGACAGCATCACCCCCAAATATTTTACCTTATTAACAATCTCAAAACCCGTCAAGTTGACCAAAATCTGCTTCTCCTGACTCGACATATTTTTAGGTAAAATTTTAGTCTTATTTACGTTAATCTTAAAACCCGAGACCAAACCATAATGATGAATCAACTGTAATAAGTTTACTACAGAATAATCAGGTTGCGACAAAGTAACAACCAAGTCATCCGCAAAAGCTCTCAACTTATATTCTTTTTTATTAACATATATTCCTTTAATTTCCTGAGACTCTCGAATTTTGATCAATAATATTTCCAATGTTAAAACAAACAACAATGGCGATAAAGGACACCCCTGTCTAGTACCTTTCTCTATTGTAAAAACCTCCGACAAACCTCCATTAACAATAAGTTGTGCCGTTTGTTTTTGATATATTACCGTAAGGGCTTGTAATATCTTTTCACCAAAATTCATTTCTTCCATTACTCTTAACATAAAATGCCAATTCAATTGATCAAATGCTTTTTCAGCATCTAAAAATATGAGCCCTGCAGGAACTTGGTTGTTCTTGTCTAAATATTCTAGTAAATTAATAATTTGTCTGACATTATTTTTCATATACCTTCCTGTTATAAATCCTGATTGATCTTTATGCACAAGATGATGCACCACCCTCATAAGCCTATTTACCAAAATTTTTACAAATATCTTATAATCCACATTTAAAAGAGATATAGGCCTGTAATTTTTTGGTAGGGTAAGATCTTGATCCTCCTTTGGAATCAATGATATAAAAGCACTACGCCATGAAGGAGGAATCTCTAAACCCTGTAAAATACCATTAAAAAGATCATGTAATGGTTGGATCATCTCCTCTATTAGAACTTTGTAATAAACAGCTGTTAACCCATCCGTACCCGGTGCTTTCCCTAATTTCAATTGTTGAATTGCTGAGGTAATTTCCTCCTTAGTAATTAAACCATTAATTTCATATTTCTGATCCTCAGTCAGTTTAGGAAAACTTGCCTCAGCTAAATATTTATTTATATCTAGCATTTGTATATTAGTAGATTTATATAGGTTTTGATAATAATCCAAAAAAGATTTTTTAATCAATTCCTTCTGAGAAACTAATTTACCCTTATAGTTTTTTCCCATGCATTTTAACAGGAAAAATAGATAGGGCAGTGTAGAAAAGTCAGTGCCCTCCTAACCATTCCCAAGCACTCTGAATTTGTTGCCGATGACCAATTTGCAATCCAAGTTCATGGTGACCTAACCCTAACCCTAACCTTAAGTGGAATTTTCCAAAATAGGATTTTCCCCTGTTTTTTACCAGGAAACATAGATAGGACAGCATGGAAATGTCAGTGCACTCCTAATCATTCCTAAGAACTCTGACTTTGTTGCCAATGTCCATTTTGCTATCTGAGTTAATGATGACCTAACCCTAACCCTAAGTGGAATTTTTCCAAATAGGATTTTTCCATGTATTTTACAGGAAACATAGATAGGACAGGCTAGAAATGTCAGTGCCCTACTTACCATTCCCAAGTTCCCCGAATATGTTGCCAATGACCATTTTCCAATACGAGTTCATAGTGACCTAACCCTAACCCTAAGTGGAATTTTCCCAAATAGGATTTTTCCATGTATTTTACCACGAAACATTGATAGGACAGCCTAGAAAAGTCAGTGCCCTCCTAATCATTCCCAAGAACTCTGAGTTTGTTGCCAATGTCCATTTTGCTATCTGAGTTAAAGGTGACCTAACCCTAACCCTAAGCGGAATTTTCCCAAATAGGAGTTTTCCATGTATTTTCCCATGAAACATAGATAGGACAGCCTAGAAAAGTCAGTGCTCTCCTAATCATTCGCAAGCACTTCGAGTTTGTTGCCGATGTCCATTTTTCTATCCGATTTCATGGTGACCTGACCCCAATCCTAAGTGGAATTTTCCCAAATAGGATTTTCCCATGTATTTTCCCATGAAACATAGATAGGACAGCATAGAAAAGTCAGTGCCCTCCTAACCATTCCCAAGCACTCTGAATTTGTTGCCGATGACCATTTTGCAGTCTGAGTTCATGGTAACCTAACCCTAACCCTAAGTGGAATTTTCCCAAATAGGATTTTCCCATGTTTTTTTACCAGAAAACCTAGATAGGAAAGCCTAGACAAGTCAGTGCCTTCCTTATCCTACACCAGCACCCTGAATAGGTTGCCAATTTCCATTTTCCAATATGAGTTCATGGTGACCTAACCTTAACCTTTAGTGGAATTTTCCCAAATAGGATTTTCCCATGCATTTTACCAGGAAAAATAGATAGGGCAGCCTAGAAAAGTCAGTGCCCTCCTAATCATTCCCAAGAACTCTGAGTTTGTTGCCAATGTCCATTTTGCTATCTGAGTTAAAGGTGACCTAACTCTAACCCTAAGCGGAATTTTCCCAAATAGGATTTTCCCATGTATTTTCCCATGAAACATAGATAGGACAGCATAGAAAAGTCAGTGCCCTCCTAACCATTCCCAAGCACTCTGAATTTGTTGCCGATGACCATTTTGCAGTCTGAGTTCATGGTAACCTAACCCTAACCCTAAGTGGAATTTTCCCAAATAGGATTTTCCCATGTTTTTTTACCAGAAAACCTAGATAGGAAAGCCTAGACAAGTCAGTGCCTTCCTTATCCTACACCAGCACCCTGAATAGGTTGCCAATTTCCATTTTCCAATATGAGTTCATGGTGACCTAACCTTAACCTTTAGTGGAATTTTCCCAAATAGGATTTTCCCATGCATTTTACCAGGAAAAATAGATAGGGCATTGTAGAAAAGTCAGTGCCCTCCTAATCATTCCCAAGAACTCTGAGTTTGTTGCCAATGTCCATTTTGCTATCTGAGTTAAAGGTGACCTAACCCTAACCCTAAGCGGAATTTTCCCAAATAGGATTTTTCCATGTATTTTCCCATGAAACATAGATAGGACAGCCTAGAAAAGTCAGTGCTCTCCTAATCATTCGCAAGCACTTCGAGTTTGTTGCCGATGTCCATTTTTCTATCCGATTTCATGGTGACCTGACCCCAATCCTAAGTGGAATTTTCCCAAAAAGGATTTTTCCATGTGTTTTACCATGAAACATAGATAGGACAGCCTAGAAAGGTCAGTGCCCTTCTCATCATTCCCAAGAACTCTGACTTTGTTGCCAATGTCCATTTTGCTATCTGAGTTAATGATGACCTAACCATAACCCTAAGTGGAATTTTCCCAAATAGGATTTTTCCATGTATTTTACAGGAAACATAGATAGGACAGCCTAGAAATGTCAGTGCCCTACTTACCATTCCCAAGTTCCCCGAATATGTTGCCAATGACCATTTTCCAATACGAGTTCATAGTGACCTAACCCTAACCCTAAGTGGAATTTTCCCAAATAGGATTTTTCCATGTATTTTACCATGAAACATTGATAGGACAGCCTAGAAAAGTCAGTGCCCTCCTAATCATTCCCAAGAACTCTGAGTTTGTTGCCAATGTCCATTTTGCTATCTGAGTTAAAGGTGACCTAACCCTAACCCTAAGCGGAATTTTCCCAAATAGGATTTTTCCATGTATTTTCCCATGAAACATAGATAGGACAGCCTAGAAAAGTCAGTGCTCTCCTAATCATTCGCAAGCACTTCGAGTTTGTTGCCGATGTCCATTTTTCTATCCGATTTCATGGTGACCTGACCCCAATCCTAAGTGGAATTTTCCCAAATAGGATTTTTCCATGTGTTTTACCATGAAACATAGATAGGACAGCCTAGAAAGGTCAGTGCCCTTCTCATCATTCCCAAGAACTCTGACTTTGTTGCCAATGTCCATTTTGCTATCTGAGATAATGTTGACCTAACTCTAACCCTAAGTGGAATTTTCCCAAATAGGATTTTTCCATGTATTTTACAGGAAACATAGATAGGACAGCCTAGAAATGTCAGTGCCCTACTTACCATTCCCAAGTTCCCCGAATATGTTGCCAATGACCATTTTCCAATACGGGTTCATAGTGACCTAACCCTAACCCTAAGTGGAATTTTCCCAAATAGGATTTTTCCATGTATTTTACCATGAAACATTGATAGGACAGCCTAGAAAAGTCAGTGCCCTCCTAATCATTCCCAAGAACTCTGAGTTTGTTGCCAATGTCCATTTTGCTATCTGAGTTAAAGGTGACCTAACCCTAACCCTAAGTGGAATTTTCCCAAATAGGATTTTTCCATGTATTTTACCATGAAACATTGATAGGACAGCCTAGAAAAGTCAGTGCCCTCCTAATCATTCCCAAGAACTCTGAGTTTGTTGCCAATGTCCATTTTGCTATCTGAGTTAAAGGTGACCTAACCCTAACCCTAAGCGGAATTTTCCCAAATAGGATTTTTCCATGTATTTTCCCATGAAACATAGATAGGACAGCCTAGAAAAGTCAGTGCTCTCCTAATCATTCGCAAGCACTTCGAGTTTGTTGCCGATGTCCATTTTTCTATCCGATTTCATGGTGACGTGACCCCAATCCTAAGTGGAATTTTCCCAAATAGGATTTTTCCATGTGTTTTACCATGAAACATAGATAGGACAGCCTAGAAAGGTCAGTGCCCTTCTCATCATTCCCAAGAACTCTGACTTTGTTGCCAATGTCCATTTTGCTATCTGAGTTAATGATGACCTAACCCTAACCCTAAGTGGAATTTTCCCAAATAGGATTTTTCCATATATTTTACAGGAAACATAGATAGGACAGCCTAGAAATGTCAGTGCCCTACTTACCATTCCCAAGTTCCCCGAATATGTTGCCAATTTCCATTTTGCAGTCTGAGTTCATGGTGACCTAACCTTTACCTTTAGTGGAATTTTCCCAAATAGGATTTTCCCATGCATTTTACCAGGAAAAATAGATAGGGCAGTGTAGAAAAGTCAGTGCCCTCCTAACCAGTCCCAAGCACTCTGAATTTGTTGCCGATGACCAATTTGCAATCTGAGTTAAAGGTGACCTAACCCTAACCCTAAGCGGAATTTTCCCAAATAGGATTTTTCCATGTATTTTCCCATGAAACATAGATAGGACAGCCTAGAAAAGTCAGTGCTCTCCAAATCATTCGCAAGCACTTCGAGTTTGTTGCCGATGTCCATTTTTCTATACGATTTCATGGTGACCTGACCCCAATCCTAAGTGGAATTTTCCCAAATAGGATTTTCCCATGTATTTTCCCATGAAACATAGATAGGACAGCATAGAAAAGTCAGTGCCCTCCTAACCATTCCCAAGCACTCTGAATTTGTTGCCGATGACCATTTTGCAGTCTGAGTTCATGGTAACCTAACCCTAACCCTAAGTGGAATTTTCCCAAATAGGATTTTCCCATGTTTTTTTACCAGAAAACCTAGATAGGAAAGCCTAGACAAGTCAGTGCCTTCCTTATCCTACACAAGCACCCTGAATAGGTTGCCAATTTCCATTTTCCAATATGAGTTCATGGTGACCTAACCTTAACCTTTAGTGGAATTTTCCCAAATAGGATTTTCCCATGTTTTTTTACCAGAAAACCTAGATAGGAAAGCCTAGACAAGTCAGTGCCTTCCTTACCCTACACCAGCACCCTGAATAGGTTGCCAATTTCCATTTTCCAATATGAGTTCATGGTGACCTAACCTTAACCTTTAGTGGAATTTTCCCAAATAGGATTTTTCCATGTATTTTCCCATGAAACATAGATAGGACAGCCTAGAAAAGTCAGTGCTCTCCTAATCATTCGCAAGCACTTCGAGTTTGTTGCCGATGTCCATTTTTCTATCCGATTTCATGGTGACCTGACCCCAATCCTAAGTGGAATTTTCCCAAATAGGATTTTTCCATGTGTTTTACCATGAAACATAGATAGGACAGCCTAGAAAGGTCAGTGCCCTTCTCATCATTCCCAAGAACTCTGACTTTGTTGCCAATGTCCATTTTGCTATCTGAGTTAATGATGACCTAACCCTAACCCTAAGTGGAATTTTCCCAAATAGGATTTTCCCATGTTTTTTTACCAGAAAACCTAGATAGGAAAGCATAGAAAAGTCAGTGCCTTCCTTATCCTACACCAGCACCCTGAGTAGGTTGCCAATTTCCATTTTGCAGTCTGAGTTCATGGTGACCTAACCTTAACCTTTAGTGGAATTTTCCCAAATAGGATTTTCCCATGCATTTTACCAGGAAAAATAGATAAGGCAGTGTAGAAAAGTCTGTGCCCTCCTAACCATTCCCAAGCACTCTGAATTTGTTGCCGATGACCAATTTGCAATCCAAGTTCATGGTGACCTAACCCTAACCCTAACCTTAAGTGGAATTTTCCAAAATAGGATTTTCCCCTGTTTATTACCAGGAAACATAGATAGGACAGCATGCAAATGTCAGTGCACTCCTAATGATTCCCAAGAACTCTGACTTTGTTGCCAATGTCCATTTTGCTATCTGAGTTAATGATGACCTAACCCTAACCCTAAGTGGAATTTTCCCAAATAGGATTTTTCCATGTATTTTACAGGAAACATAGATAGGACAGCCTAGAGAAATGTCAGTGCCCTACTTACCATTCCCAAGTTCCCCGAATAAGTTGCCAATGACCATTTTCCAATACGAGTTCATAGTGACCTAACCCTAACCCTAAGTGGAATTTTCCCAAATAGGATTTTTCCATGTATTTTACCACGAAACATTGATAGGACAGCCTAGAAAAGTCAGTGCCCTCTTAATCATTCCCAAGAACTCTGAGTTTGTTGCCAATGTCCATTTTGCTATCTTAGTTAAAGGTGACCTAACCCTAACCCTAAGCGGAATTTTCCCAAATAGGATTTTTCCATGTATTTTCCCATGAAACATAGATAGGACAGCCTAGAAAAGTCAGTGCTCTCCTAATCATTCGCAAGCACTTCGAGTTTGTTGCCGATGTCCATTTTTCTATCTGATTTCATGGTGACCTGACCCCAATCCTAAGTGGAATTTTCCCAAATAGGATTTTCCCATTTATTTTCCCATGAAACATAGATAGGACAGCATAGAAAAGTCAGTGCCCTCCTAACCATACCCAAGCACTCTGAATTTGTTGCCGATGACCATTTTGCAGTCTGAGTTCATGGTAACCTAACCCTAACCCTAAGTGGAATTTTCCCAAATAGGATTTTCCCATGTTTTTTTACCAGAAAACCTAGATAGGAAAGCCTGGACAAGTCAGTGCCTTCCTTATCCTACACCAGCACCCTGAATAGGTTGCCAATTTCCATTTTCCAATATGAGTTCATGGTGACATAACCTTAACCTTTAGTGGAATTTTCCCAAATAGGATTTTCCCATGCATTTTACCAGGAAAAATAGATAGGGCAGTGTAGAAAAGTCAGTGCCCTCCTAATCATTCCCAAGAACTCTGAGTTTGTTGCCAATGTCCATTTTGCTATCTGAGTTAAAGGTGACCTAACCCTAACCCTAAGCGGAATTATCCCAAATAGGATTTTTCCATGTATTTTCCCATGAAACATAGATAGGACAGCCTAGAAAAGTCAGTGCTCTCCTAATCATTCGCAAGCACTTCGGGTTTGTTGCCGATGTCCATTTTTCTATCCGATTTCATGGTGACCTGACCACAATCCTAAGTGGAATTTTCCCAAATAGGATTTTTCCATGTGTTTTACCATGAAACATAGATAGGACAGCCTAGAAAGGTCAGTGCCCTTCTCATCATTCCCAAGAACTCTGACTTTGTTGCCTATGTCCATTTTCCTATCTGAGTTAATGATGACCTAACCCTAACCCTAAGTGGAATTTTCCCAAGTAGGATTTTTCCATGTATTTTACAGGAAACATAGATAGGACAGCTTAGAAATGTCAGTGCCCTACTTACCATTCCCAAGTTCCCCGAATAAGTTGCCAATGACCATTTCCCAATACGAGTTCATAGTGACCTAACCCTAACCCTAAGTGGAATTTTCCCAAATAGGATTTTTCCATGTATTTTACCACGAAACATTGATAGGACAGCCTAGAAAAGTCAGTGCCCTCTTAATCATTCCCAAGAACTCTGAGTTTGTTGCCAATGTCCATTTTGCTATCTTAGTTAAAGGTGACCTAACCCTAACCCTAAGCGGAATTTTCCCAAATAGGAGTTTTCCATGTATTTTCCCATGAAACATAGATAGGACAGCCTAGAAAAGTCAGTGCTCTCCTAATCATTCCCAAGCACTCTGAATTTGTTGCCGATGACCATTTTGCAGTCTGAGTTCATGGTAACCTAACCCTAACCCTAAGTGGAATTTTCCCAAATAGGATTTTCCCATGTTTTTTTACCAGAAAACCTAGATAGGAAAGCCTAGACAAGTCAGTGCCTTCCTTATCCTACACCAGCACCCTGAATAGGTTGCCAATTTCCATTTTGCAGTCTGAGTTCATGGTGACCTAACCTTAACCTTTAGTGGAATTTTCCCAAATAGGATTTTCCCATGCATTTTACCAGGAAAAATAGATAGGGCAGTGTAGAAAAGTCTGTGCCCTCCTAACCATTCCCAAGCACTCTGAATTTGTTGCCGATGACCAATTTGCAATCCAAGTTCATGGTGACCTAACCCTAACCCTAACCTTAAGTGGAATTTTCCAAAATAGGATTTTCCCCTGTTTTTTACCAGGAAACATAGATAGGACAGCATGCAAATGTCAGTGCCCTCCTAATCATTCCCAAGAACTCTGAGTTTGTTGCCAATGTCCATTTTGCTATCTGAGTTAAAGGTGACCTAACCCTAACCCTAAGCGGAATTTTCCCAAATAGGAGTTTTCCATGTATTTTACCATGAAACATTGATAGGACAGCCTAGAAAAGTCAGTGCTCTCCTAATCATTCGCAAGCACTTCGAGTTTGTTGCCGATGTCCGTTTTTCTATCCGATTTCATGGTGACCTGACCCCAATCCTAAGTGGAATTTTCCCAAATAGGATTTTCCCATGTATTTTCCCATGAAACATAGATAGGACAGCATAGAAAAGTCAGTGCCCTCCTAACCATTCCCAAGCACTCTGAATTTGTTGCCGATGACCATTTTGCAGTCTGAGTTCATGGTAACCTAACCCTAACCCTAAGTGGAATTTTCCCAAATAGGATTTTCCCATGTTTTTTTACCAGAAAACCTAGATAGGAAAGCCTAGACAAGTCAGTGCCTTCCTTATCCTACACCAGCACCCTGAATAGGTTGCCAATTTCCATTTTCCAATATGAGTTCATGGTGACATAACCTTAACCTTTAGTGGAATTTTCCAAATAGGATTTTCCCATGCATTTTACCAGGAAAAATAGATAGGACAGCCTAGAAAAGTCAGTGCTCTCCTAATCATTCGCAAGCACTTCGAGTTTGTTGCCGATGTCCATTTTTCTATCCGATTTCATGGTGACCTGACCCCAATCCTAAGTGGAATTTTCCCAAATAGGATTTTTCCATGTGTTTTACCATGAAACATAGATAGGACAGCCTAGAAAGGTCAGTGCCCTTCTCATCATTCCCAAGAACTCTGACTTTGTTGCCTATGTCCATTTTGCTATCTGAGTTAATGATGACCTAACCCTAACCCTAAGTGGAATTTTCCCAAGTAGGATTTTTCCATGTATTTTACAGGAAACATAGATAGGACAGCTTAGAAATGTCAGTGCCCTACTTACCATTCCCAAGTTCCCCGAATAAGTTGCCAATGACCATTTTCCAATCCGAGTTCATAGTGACCTAACCCTAACCCTAAGTGGAATTTTCCCAAATAGGATTTTTCCATGTATTTTACCACGAAACATTGATAGGACAGCCTAGAAAAGTCAGGGCCTCTTAATCATTCCAAGAACTCCTGAGTTTGTTGCAATGTCCATTTGCTATCTTAGGTTAAAGGTTGGGACATAACCCTAACCCTAGCGGAATTTTCCCAAATAGAGTTTTCCAGTATTTCCATATGAAACATAGATAGGACAGCTAGAAAAGTCAGTGCCTTCTCCTAATCATTCCAAGAACTCTGAATTTGTTGCCGAGGACCATTTTGCAGTCTGAGTTCATGGTAACCTAACCCTAACCCTAAGTGGAATTTTCCCAAATAGGATTTTCCCATGTTTTTTTTACCAGAAAACCTAGATAGGAAAGCGTAGACAAGTCAGTGCCTTCCTTATCCTACACCAGCACCCTGAATAGGTTGCCAATTTCCATTTTCCAATATGAGTTCATGGTGACCTAACCTTAACCTTTAGTGGAATTTTCCCAAATAGGATTTTCCCATGCATTTTACCAGGAAAAATAGATTGGACAGCCTAGAAAAGTCAGTGCCCTCCTAACCATTCCCAAGAACTCTGAATTTGTTGCCGATGACCAATTTGCAATCCAAGTTCATGGTGACCTAACCCTACCCCTAACCTTAAGTGGAATTTTCCAAAATAGGATTTTCCCCTGTTTTTTACCAGGAAACATAGATAGGACAGCATGCAAATGTCAGTGCACTCCTAATGATTCCCAAGAACTCTGACTTTGTTGCCAATGTCCATTTTGCTATCTGAGTTAATGATGACCTAACCCTAACCCTAAGTGGAATTTTCCCAAATAGGATTTTTCCATGTATTTTACAGGAAACATAGATAGGACAGCCTAGAAAAGTCAGTGCTCTCCTAATCATTCGCAAGCACTTCGAGTTTGTTGCCGATGTCCATTTTTCTATCTGATTTCATGGTGACCTGACCCCAATCCTAAGTGGAATTTTCCCAAATAGGATTTTCCCATGTATTTTCCCATGAAACATAGATAGGACAGCATAGAAAAGTCAGTGCCCTCCTAACCATACCCAAGCACTCTGAATTTGTTGCCGATGACCATTTTGCAGTCTGAGTTCATGGTAACCTAACCCTAACCCTAAGTGGAATTTTCCCAAATAGGATTTTCCCATGTTTTTTTACCAGAAAACCTAGATAGGAAAGCCTGGACAAGTCAGTGCCTTCCTTATCCTACACCAGCACCCTGAATAGGTTGCCAATTTCCATTTTCCAATATGAGTTCATGGTGACATAACCTTAACCTTTAGTGGAATTTTCCCAAATAGGATTTTCCCATGCATTTTACCAGGAAAAATAGATAGGGCAGTGTAGAAAAGTCAGTGCCCTCCTAATCATTCCCAAGAACTCTGAGTTTGTTGCCAATGTCCATTTTGCTATCTGAGTTAAAGGTGACCTAACCCTAACCCTAAGCGGAATTATACCAAATAGGAGTTTTCCATGTATTTTCCCATGAAACATAAATAGGACAGCCTAGAAAAGTCAGTGTTCTCCTAATCATTCGCAAGCACTTCGAGTTTGTTGCCGATGTCCATTTTTCTATCCGATTTCATGGTGACCTGACCCCAATCCTAAGTGGAATTTTCCCAATAGGATTTTTCCATGTGTTTTACCATGAAACATAGATA
>NW_024098446.1:0-4371 GCF_016545835.1 Crotalus tigris | reverse complement strand
ATAGGACTCGATTGGTTTGAGGCCCTGGGGATACACGTCACAGGACTCAACAGCTTACAAACACTCGACCTACAGGAAGTCTGCAAAGAATTTGCAGATGTTTTCAGCCCCAGCTGGGCACATTCAAAGGACCACCTGTGTCCTTAAAGCTAGACCCCACTGTCACTCCCATTAGGATTAAAGCAAGAAGGGTCCCTTTGGCTTTAAAAAGTAAGATTGACACTGAATTAGACAAACTAATCCAACAAGGAATCCTAGAACCTGTTGATTCCAGCCCATGGGAGACCCCCATTGTCACGCCTCTAAAGGCAAATGGGGAAATTCGCATTTGTGCTGATTACAAATGCACACTCAATAAGGCATTGCAGCAACATGCCTATCCTGTTCCTGTGGTCAGTCACATCCTGGCCTCTCTCAAGGGGGGGCGTGTTTTGCAAAGCTTGACCTAGCTCAAGCATATCAACAGCTGCCTGTTGATGATGATGCTGCCATAGCTCAGACCATTGTGACCCACAGGGGAGCCTTTAAAGTAAAAAGGCTACAGTTTGGAGTAAATGTCGCTCCTGGGATTTTCCAAAGCGTAATGGAAAACACACTACGAGGTATACCAGGGGTCTGCCCATACTTTGACGATGTCTTGATTGCAGGAGACTCCACACACATTCTAGCTGAAAGACTTAGGGCTGTCCTGTTAAGATTCAGGGAATCAGGCCTCAAGCTCAGAAAAGACAAATGCAAGATCGGGGTGCCTTCTACTGAATTTATGGGATTCAAAATTGATGCTGCTGGGATTCATCCTGCTGAATCCAAACTAACTGCTATTTTACAAGCACCCAGGCCAAAGTCTAAGGCCGAACTTCAGGCCTTCCTAGGCCTCCTGAATTTCTACAATTCTTTTCTTCCACATAAAGCTAGTGTAGCTGAGACTCTTCACAGGACTACGTAGACAAACAAGCTGTGTGGCTGTGGTCACAACAACCCCACCCCCTCCCACCCACACCCCCCCACGCAACATGAGGCTTGCTTTAAAGAAGTCAAGGCCTGCTCACTTCTAACAGTGTTCTTGCACATTTCAACGAGTCTCTTCCTGTGTGCATCGCTTGTGATGCATCCCCCTACGGGGTTGGAGCTGTCCTGAGTCACCTCAGGTCTGATGGAACTCAGGTTCCTATTGCATACTACTCCAGAACACTGTCTTCTGCCGAGCGCAAATACGCTCAGATAGACAGGGAGGCTCTGGCTGTTGTTGTGAATTAAAAAAATTCCACGTATTTTCTATATGCAGGCATTTCACGGTCTTTCACTTGACCAAAGCCTCTTGCTGGGACTGGCTACCACACGTAAGCAGACTCCCCCAAATCATTTCCCTCGAATGCTTAGGGTGGCTATTTTCTGTATGCATAGATTTTTCATTACTCCACAAGCCTGGGAAAGAAATGGGCCATGCTGATGGCCTCAGTAGATTGCCTCTGCCAGTAGTAGAAGCTGACCCTGCGCCAGCTGTAAACATTCTATCAATCCAAGCCTTGCCCGAGCTCCCTCTTTGTGCCAGGGATGTTGCCGCTGAAACAGGTACAGATCACACACTTTCACGTGTCCGTTCCTGGGTTTTGTCTGGTTGGCCTGAGCACTGCCCTAGTCCTGAGTTTCAGAGTTTCTGGTCCAAAAGGAACAAGCTGTCCCTTTCTCAGGGTTGTCTGCTTGGGGAAACAGAGTTGTCATTCCCACCTCAATGAGGACTAGGGTTTTAGAATCCCTCCACGAGGGTCATCCTGGCAGTGTTCGTATGAAGGCTCTTGCGCACAGCCACTTGTGGTGGCCTGGTTTAGATAAAGATATTGAGCTAAGGTGCATGCATGCACCTGTGCAAGATCATCAGCCCAGTGATGCCCCAAGTTCCGTAAATAAAATGGGAGGAAACGACGTCCCATGGTCTAGGGTGCCATTTGACTACGCTGGGCCCTTTTCAGGTGCCAGTTCTTCTTGGTCCTATGTTTGACAGCCATTCAAAATGGCTTTGAGGTGTACCTGTCTCTTCCACCACCACTGCAAAGACTATTCAGGTACTGAGGGGTTTTTGCTGCACACGGGCTCTCCAGATTTCATCGGTATCTGACAAACTGCCCTCAATTCCACTTCCTCCGAATTCCAAGCTTTCTACAGGCTACATGATTCGTAATGCTACGTCTGCAACCTTCCAACACGTCCCACCACACGGCTATGGCTGAACGTAAGGTTGCGCATCACAAAGGCACGCCTTGAAAAGACTCACCTACGGGGACTGGCATCACAGGTTGGCTGACTTTCTCCTTTCTTATCGCACCACACCGTCCAATTCTACAGGGAGAAGCCCAGCTGAACTTCGTTGGGGGCGTCAACTTACTACTAAACTTGACCGGTTGCATCCGGACAGACTGCCTTCATCTACCTCACATCCTAGGGCACCTAGACAAATACTTGTGGGTGCCCCGGTTTGGGCTCGCAATTACGGGCCTGGTCATACCTGGGTCCCCGCTTCTATTTCCAGGGTCACAGGTCCTCTCTCCTACGAGGTTGCCCTGGACAACGGTCGTGTCATGCGTCGGCACATCGACCAACTCCGCCCTAGGCGGGGGACTTTCAGATGAGACTCATGAGGTCTTCAGGGGGGGGAGGGGGACCCTTTGGAGCAAAGGGAAGGGCACGACCTGCTGCCCATCTCCACTGATGGAGCTACAAACGGCCCATCCCAGGGTTCCGCGAGAGCTCTGAACAAGAATTCTATGAGCCTACCTAATTACCAGGCATCCACGCCTACTACAGCCAGGGAGTCACCCCGGGGGCATACTCACTTTCCACACACATCACACAGCACTCCAGTCACGGAGGATACCTGGGGGCATCCCAACAAATCAGTCCCCGCAAGAGAGCTAGCACACAATTCCCAAGGTTGGCCTGACCTTACCCCAAATCCTACAGGGGGTCAAACATACAGGGAGGTGGTCGAGGAACCAAGTCCAGACTACAACACCTCTAGCCCAAATCAGGGAGTAACTGAGTTTTGGGAAAGTACAGAAACCCACACAAGCCCGGACACAGAACGGGGTTCAGGGAATGGACAGCCTCCTGACAGGTCTTGGATGGACCTAGGAGGTTCAACAGAGACGCCCAGGCCCCCCCCCCAGTGGCTATCATTCAAGGGCCGAGGGTCTTAAAGCTAGGCAGTCACAGTCACAAATGGACAGAAGCCTGGCCTGGACGAAGCCGTGGGCAAGAAGCAGGCAGGCATTGGGGGCCACAGTCCTTGGAAGGCAACTAAGCAAAATAAGGCGAACAGGATCACATCTCCCTCCAGCCAGGGAAACTCATGCTAGTAACCCAGAGCTGAGAAGGTCACCAGGGAGCAAAGAAGTCTCCTAAATAATTAAGAAGGATTACATAAACATTGCTGGATAAACAAAAAGCCACGGTAACGATAGGAGGAATGAGAAGCAGCAAACACGAATAAAATAAATGTTTATATGTGGTAGTAGTTTTAGCCCGGGGGAAAGGGGTGTTATGTCTCGAGTTTTGCAAACGGCTCAGGCGTTTGAAGTGTCACCGGGCAGGTGCAAAAGCTGACCGGGACCAAGACGGCTGTCGCAGCGCCTGTGAGCATGCGCGGGTGCTGGCGCGGGAAAAGTAACACATTTACCCGGGAAGCGTCTATATAAGAAGCTGGGAGGTTTTGGGAGCTGCTGAAGCCATCTCCTTGTAAGCTGAACGCTGAATAAAGGAAACTGAGAACTTCAACTGCTTCTCGTGTCTGCTTCCCGCCAAGGACTCAACACTAAGAGTTTAGGTATGCTAAGAGAAGAAAAGATAACTGCAAAGAAACTGAACAAATTCTTTGCCTCTATCATCACAGGACAAAAATTGGGGATGATGCCTGAATCTGAGCTTCTATTTTCAGGAAAAGAATCAGATGAATTAAGCCATGAAATTGTGACAAGATAAGATGTCCTAGGCATTATGATAAATTGAAAATAAAGAAATCACCAGGCCCCAACAGCATCCACCCAAAGGTTATTAAGTTTAAAGAGATTGTGGACCTCTAGAAAGAGTACAGAGAAGAGCAACAAAGATGATTAGGGGACTGGAGGCCAAAGCACATAAGAAAAGGCTGCTGGAATTGGGTATGTCTAGTTTAATGAAGAGAATGACGAGGGGGGACATGAAAGCAGTATTCCAATATCTCAGGGGCTGCCACAAAGAAGAGGGAGTCAAGCTATTTTCCAAGGTGCCTGAAGGCAGGACAAGAAGCAACGGATGGAAACTAATCAAGGAGAGAAGCAACCTAGAACTAAGGAGAAACTTCCTGACAGTTAGAACAATTAACGAGTGGAACAACCT